>NC_059271.1:21022199-21044699 GCF_017591435.1 Portunus trituberculatus | reverse complement strand
ACAAATCCGCCGCCACTGCATTTACCAAGCACCCACCTTGTTTACACGAGCCACGGTGGGTTTGCGAGAGAGAGAGAGAGAGAGAGAGAGAGAGAGAGAGAGAGAGAGAGAGAGAGAGAGAGAGAGAGAGAGAGAGAGACTAAACGAAAAAGTAACAATATTTATGTCTCCAACTGCGCCTTCCTCAATAATGTTCCACCTGGTTTCTCTTTTGCTTCTCTCGAGTGGCAAATGAAATAGCAAGGTCAGTATAATATTTCCTGCAGGAAGCCCCTCGTGTTGCGGACATCGCCTCACACCGTTTGTCTGCTCTGTTTCCATAGGGAGGGCTTGTGGGGCAGGTGTTGCAGGCGTGGCGGCCGTGATACATAACACCGGGCGAGGAAATGAGTTTGGAGAAGTGAGAAAGGGAGACAGGAGTGTGTGTTGGTAAGAGAAAAGTGTAGGTGAATATTTTTTTTTTCGTGTGCTGTATTTTATTTATTTTTTTAATTAAGGGGAAAATTTTAAGATTCGTCTGAGTGAAAGTGAAGAGAAAGATATATGAGTATAAAAGGTACGAGGAAAGCTGAAAAGTATTGTGATTAAGAATTTTTTGTATGGTGTATTGAAGATCTTTGAGAAGTTAAGATAATGAGTGAGAGATTGTTAAAAAGAAAAGAGAGTGCAAAGATAAGAAAAAGAGTTGGAAGAGTTGGAAGGTAGAAAAAAGACAAGACTTTCTGGATAGTTCGAAATACAGTCTGAATGAATAAAAAAAAAATGGTCAGTGTTAAGGTGAAAAGGAGAATTGGAAGCTATAAGGGCAAGTGTTGATGGCGAAATGTGTGTGAATCATTGATATTGGATTTATTTCGTAGCGTAGAAGAAAGATGCTGATGAGAAAATTATATTCCACTTGAATTTTTTTGAAAGAATGATAAATGGCACAGACATATATCTAGTCATTAATCATTGTACTGACACTAAAATTATTTAAACGAAGAGGGAAGAAGAAAAAAAAAAAACGTTTGACGCGATTTGAGAAACGTTTATAACTCACAAAAATAAGTCTAAAATCGGTGATGATAAAATGACTTATCAAGTACACCATTTTTCTTCCGTTGAAATATCCATTAAATAACCACTTTCTTATATTTTTAATTGTAAAACTTTCTACGTGATGAATCTCTTTCGGGAATAGTTGCTTTTGTAGTGACTGACTAGTTTTAAAGGGAATTGATCTCCGTATCCTACACCTAAGATATTCGATCAATTGCGTGAAAAGCTACGAAGGGAAAATGTCGGAAGAAAAAAGAAAGCAAGCGATATAATGAATAATGCCGAATAAAAAAACAAAAAAACAACATTCTTTAACATGGACATATTTTCTTCCTGCTACAACTGTCCCTTGTTAATACTCAGAACAATGTAAGAAAATAAGATACTTGATTGCCGCTCAATAAAACGAGAGATAAGAGTTCATTTTGTCTTTTATAGGATGAAGAGCTATGTATTGAGAAAAACATGATACAAAAACACGTGGGAACATTAAACTGACAGTGAAAAAAGAAAAAGAAAAAAGTAAAAACTAATATCAAATATAATCACTGAGCCACGAGAAGGTATAAAATATTTAGTGTGCGAACTGATATTGATCATTTTAAAGAGAAAAAGAATGCGAAGGTTAATTACCTCCTGGATCACCTTATCCATCAGTCAGTCAGTCTTGAGGACACACACGAGGGACGTTTTCACTTTACCTGCAAAGAGAAGATAAAACTCATTTAAGTCTGAGAGGATCAGGGTCCACTGATACTGACGAAGGCAACTGAAAAATCTGCAACCAATACATTACTCGGCCACTTAACTCACACACACACACACACACACACACACACACACACACACACACAAGATACATGTATATAGTGAATAGCAACTAAAATATATGAGTCCATTAATATTGATTAGAGCAATTGAACATCAGGAATTAAGCACAAGTACTCACATATATATACAGTAGTTATACACATAGTGAATGCCATAATATCGAATACACACGAGTAATTACTTGTTTGCATTCAGCGTGAAGCCATTTTTCTAAGGATTCGTTAATTCTTGCAAGCCACTTCCACCTATGTTTTCTATTTTGGGTATCCTATTATTTTCTCGTGCGTTACTTGCAATATCATCGTTTCCAGTGCTTGTCTCCCTTACATGACAACAAGATAAAGCTTCTACTGTAATTAAAAACATTTGGCACTTTATACAGTTCATCACGAGTCTGTTCATGAGAGAGATGTATCAAGAGGTGAAATAACGATTGATAGATAAAAAGGTAAAATGTCTGTTATGTTATATTCCTTAGCTCTCCCTCTCTCTCTCGCTCTTGCCTTCCGCTCCCTCTCCCTCTCCCTCTCTTCATCCTCTCTTTCCTACTTGAGCAACAGCGCCAGTTCGTTCCCACATGGCATCCATCCGCTTCCGCTTAACTCTACTTCGTTTATTTTCGCGAATCGCCAGTGAAAACATGGAATGCGGCGGTGATGGCGATAGGCGGCAAACATGAGGGATGTGGAGAGGGGAAGGAGGATATTGGTGACGGTGGTGGATTTGTTAATAACGGTGGACCAGTATAGGTAGAAGGAGGAAGTGGTGAGAAAGTGGTGAATGCGATGATTTTGGTAGTAGTAGTAGTAGTAGTAGTAGTAGTAGTAGTAGTAGTAGTAGTAGGTGAATTGGTGGTTAAAGCAGACGTAGGAAAGAATTAGGTTGGGGTGGTGGTGGTGGTGGTGGTGGTGGTGGTGGTGGAGGGTGCTTGGTGATGCTTGTCTGGTGTCAGGAGGTGATGCATGGCGGCGGGTGTCCTCCGGGGCTCCTCACCCCCTGGAGGACTGCGGTGAGGGATGGCGAGCCGTGGTCCTAACTTGATCCTTCCCTTCGTTATTCGACCCTTCATCGGACAGGGCATTAGCGGCGCACACAAACACACACAAACACACACACACACACACACACACACACACACACACACACACACACACACACACACACTAACCACATCACTCACTTTCATTCTCGAGCCGAAATCAACGAGCTACGATTCCTCTCTTGCCTTACAAAGTTCATTAGATTCCTTTGCATTCCTTTGTCGAATTCAAGTGGAGACTGCAGGACGCATGCGTGTAAGGAATTTTTGTGCTTTGTTTTTCATATCTTTTTTGCGATACTGAGTGGGAGATGTCTAAATTGATCAATGTTTCTAAGAATTTTCTCACTACTACTTATTCATTTATCGATATTTTTTCCTTTTCATATCATTATTCGGGTCTGCTTTACACGTAAGAAAATTAGACTAAGTAAATCATAACATCCTATCATGGCAACAAAGACTCGTTTCTCCACCTTGCCGTTTAATAAGAGGAAAACGTGAACTGCGAAGACTCAAAAAAACCGTTCCCATACACGGAAATATTCTGACACTCCCACGCACATGATGGAGCGTTTACTCACATCCCGTCAAGAGCACACAAACATACGTGAGCCAGCACGCCACCTGTCATCACACCGGCAATCGCGTCACGTCCCTAGGTGGTGCTGAGGTAGTGTAAATTACCATCATCTTACTTCCGGAGTCACATGGAGGAGTTTTTATACCACTCGGCAGAAAATCGAGATACAGGGACTTTCAGTACAACACACCACTGACCTGTTGCCCTCCTTTCCTTTACAATCCCTGCCTCACCTGGGTTTTCCTTCCTCAGTGCTAAACTATTTTAAGACCGAAGCATCAAGACACCACCAGAAGTAAATCCACACGGACTTTTAGTACTACACGCCACTGACCTGCTGCCCTCCTTACCACAGTCTTTACTACTCCAGGTTTCCCGTTTTTCAGTGTAAAACTACGGATGTTTCAAGAAAAGAAAATTTACACATAATCGAGGTAGATTTTCAGACGAGACTGGATCCTTCTTTTTTTCTACTTGATGTTCTGGAGACGAATAATTAAAAGAAGCATTTTTCATATAGTTCTCTTGTAGTCCTTAATCATTCTTTTGAAAATGCGAAAATATCATAATCATAATCATAAACGAACTTTTTGTCACCCCAATTATAAAGATATGTTTTTTTTCCCCTTCATCATTGATTCGGCTTGAAAATATGATTCTTGACTGCGCTAATCAATGACTGGATGGATGGATGTCCTGCTGAGTGAATATGCATGACTGTGAACGATTAATTGATCCATTGACTGTCCTTGGCACGGTGAGGAGAGAGTGCCATGTAGTGTTGGATGAATATGATCCTTTAAATAACACAAAATAAATGAATAAAAATAAAAAAAGTAATGCGGAATAAATAAAAAACAATAACGACAATAACAATAACAACCAGTACACTAGACGAGCAAACAAGAATAGTTCATTAAGTGTGAACGACGTTGTTTGCTTTAGTTCAACCAATTCAAAAAAGTGGAAATAAACTTGAAAGGAAAAGCAAAGGGAAACGTTAATTAACCATCTCAGCACCTTGGCCCGTGTTTGTTAGCGAGGCGGATACACAGACAGCTCGAAGAAACTGATGCCAAAAACAAAAAAAAAAACCACTCGTAACAGCTCGATTTCCCTCTTATATACTGATGAACTTCACCCTCCTAAACTAAGAACATGAGTACATAAGGGCGACTGACTTACACACAACTCAACTAACTCAACCTAACCTAACCAAACCACAGTGCGAGAGAAAATGAATAGTCACTTCAAAGACAGTTGACCCATGCAAGGCAGTCTAACCTACACTAACCTTACCTAAAACATAATTAAATAAGAGGACATTGAAAGACCAGCTGACACCACTTCCTCTACAATCCATATACATTCCCATCACCTCCATCACTCTCGTTCCTCTATATACTGTAGATATACTCGTGACCATGACCTTTCGCAATGCTGTATTACCGCAGAGTGTTCCCTCCTCTCCATTCTCCTTCTCCTCTTCCTCCTCCTCCTCCTCCTCTCCACGGTAATCAAGAGTCCATCACAAGAATCATCAGAAACACCTCATTACTTCTTCAAACATTCGGCAGTCTCTCTTCGCATCCTGCCATGCATCATGAGAGAGAGAGAGAGAGAGAGAGAGAGAGAGAGAGAGAGAGAGAGAGAGAGAGAGAGAGAGAGAGAGAGAGAGAGAGAGAGAGAGAGAGAGAGAGAGAGAGAGAGAGAGAGAAAATTTACTGATATGATTTATTTTGTTTAAATATAAGGAATAGGATGCCAACAGCAATAATGATAATAATAATAATAATAATAATAATAATAATAATAATAATAATAATAATAATAATAATAATAATAATAATAATAATAATAATAATAACAACAACAACAACAACAACAGTAACCTTATAAGAGTAACAGCAGAGTTAATAAAAATGGAAATACTAATGGTAATATATAATAGTGAAAATGATTATACGATAATTTGCCTTCACATTTCATTTCCTTCACCTCTATTGCCTTTCTTACACCTGTCTTGCTCCATCACTCTTACACCCGTCTCCCTTCCGCGTCACTCGTATCACACATCGACCACGAACCGTCATTAGGTATCCTGTCGCCGGTCATCGGACACTCCATAATGTACCTGTTAATTAAATATACGTAATGATTTGCCATACGGGGCCACTGCCGATATCGAAAATTAATAAATACATATACTGGTATATCTGGCTGAGCAATTAATTGTATTTTCAAATCAAGACAACTACATACGTCTCAATATTCCCAACTGGTTTGCCACTACTGCGTTTTAGCCACAGTATTCCCAAGCATCTCTTGCGTCCTATCTTGACATAAACAGGTTCCATTGGATATTATTGGAATTCTAAAGAGGTTTCATGATTCCAACAGTAGTTTAAATATGAACTCACTGCGCCCTCCTGAAAACATCACTAAATTTCAATATAAAGGCTTCACCACTGTTGTAAGAGAATCACGTCATTATTCTGCTAATTAGCTTAAATTTTTAACATGTTCTACGTCTTGATGTTATAGATTTCCTACACTTTATCATTCTTGGGACCAAATATATCAAAGAAAAGTGGAGGGGGCATTCTTGAACATCTCTGTATTTCATCCTGGCTTTTAACAGGTTCTACTGAATGTCAAAAGATTTCCAAGACTCTCCATGACTCTAGTAATAGTTAAAAGGACATTCTAGCACAAGAGGAGTCAAAAGAACAATTGAAATGAAAGACCCGCTTGATTATTTTCTTTAGCCGGTCTAAACAATTTAACTTCCAACGTAAAGTGTCTGCACGGAGCTAATACTGTCTCCACTCACTAACTAACACCTAACCTGGTCAATACGAAGCCAAGGGGTAACAGGGACACGTCTAGCGTTGTAGGGCAGGCCGATAACGTGTCAGTCATGTGAGCGTCGCGTACAATTTGACATTCTATAAGTCATCTGTCAGCAGCAACGTTATCTATCTATACTGGAAAATGATAGATATTACTGGTAGGTGGTGAGGTGGTGGTGGTGGTGGTGGTGGTGGTGGTGCTGGTGGCGATTTTGGGGAAGAGTACGAGGAGGAGGAGGAGGAGGAGGAGAACATACAACATGAAGAGAACGATAGATATGAGTTGATAATAATGAAGAAGAACAAGAAGAACAAGAACAAGAACAAGAAGAAAAGGAAGAAGAAGAAGAAGAAGAAGAAGAAGAAGAAGAAGAAGAAGAAGAAGAAGAAGAAGAAGAAGAAGAAGAAGAAGAAGAAGAAGAAGAAGAAGAAGAAGAAGAAGAAGAAGAAGAAGAAGAAGAAGAAGAAGAAGAAGAAGAAGAAGAAGAAGAAGAAGAAGAAGAAGAAGAAGAAGAAGAAGAAGAAGAAGAAGAAGAAGAAGAAGAAGAAGAAGAAGAAGAAGAAGAAGAAGAAGAAGAAGAAAAGGAAGAAGAAAAAGGAAAGTAGAAGAAGAAGAACAACAACAACAACAACAACAACAACAACAACAACAACAAGAAAAGAAAAAGGAGGATGAGGAGGAGGAGGAAGAAGAAGAAGAAGAAGAAGAAGAAGAAGAAGAAGAAGAAGAAGAAGAAGAAGAAGAAGAAGAAGAAGAAGAAGAAGAAGAAGAAGAAGAAGAAGAAGAAGAAGAAGAAGAAGAAGAAGAAGAAGAAGAAGAAGAAGAAGAAGAAGAAGAAGAAGAAGAAGAAGAAGAAGAAGAAGAAGAAGAAGAAGAAGAAGAAGAAGAAGAAGAAGAAGAAGAAGAAGAAGAAGAAGAAGAAGAAGAAGAAGAAGAAGAAGAAGAAGAAGAAGAAGAAGAAGAAGAAGAAGAAGAAGAAGAAGAAGAAGAAGAAGAAGAAGAAGAAGAAGAAGGAAGGAAGGAAAGAAGGAAAAAAAGGAAGGAAGGAAGGAAGGAAGGCCCACAGAAGCAGCCAAGGAGAATTTACCACCTGGCACAAACACATCAAACTCACCAACACACTTCAAGATTTTACGTCATTGTTTTTTTTTTTTTTCCCTCATTCCTTTACGCACACAGGCATCTCCAGACTAGAGCCTTTAGAAAACGGTGCTCAAACAGACGGAAAAGAAAGGTAAGGAACAAAGACCAGTAGAAAGGAGACTCACCTACATGACGCCTTAATGGAAGACTGATAAAGCCATTCTACCACTAAACAAAGATGATATACTTAATTTTCACCTTTACTCAGATTCATTCCTAAGTCTTGAAATTCAAACATTTTACGAATTGCGTTCTTTTTTTTTCGTTTTTTTTTTTCTCATAGTAATCCTGTTCACGGTCTAATTTGGATTATAAATGATAATAATGATACTACTACTACTGCTACTACTACTACTACTACTACTACTACTAATAATAATAATAATAATAATAATAATAATAATAATAATAATAATAATAATAATAATAATAATGATAATAATAATAATGAAAATAATGACCAAAAAGTGACATTCTAGGTGTATTTTATTTATTCCATTATTTCTTTGATGCTGTTGTGCAATGACTCATAATACTAAATAATAATAATAATAATAATAATAATAATAATAATAATAATAATAATAATAATAATAATAATAATAATAATAATAATAATAATAATAATAATAATAATAATAATAATAATAATAAAAATAAAAATAGTAATAATAACTATAACAACACTAGCCATAATAAGAAAAAAAAAAAAAAAAAAAAAAAACAAGAGAATGAGGAGGATGAAGAAAGCTAGTTAACATTCATAAGTCAGCTTTCGATCAGTTAACATTTTCATACCTCAACATTCATGAAGTTCAAACAACCTTCTCTCAGTGAACTTGTATGTATCTCATTCTTGCTAAGTCTGTTTCACTCATCTACAATATCATCTGCAAGCGACCTGCCGCCTGTCTGTTTCCCAAATCTTATCAGGTGAAATGACTGCAAATGGGTGAAACAAACTCCATATTTCTCGAGTTCAAAGTAAGTTTTCATTATTATTATTATTCTAATCCTTATACTTTTTTACGGATTAGATTATTTGTGTATCGACTTTTGGCATGCTATATATGAGAGCTACACATGACAGCTTAGGAATTCTTTGCTTCTTAAAAAATTCCGTCGGTAAACGTTTAAATTACGTATTAATAATCTCTTGGTGCATTTCCATTCTATTTTTACTTTTATTCTTCTTTTCAATTCTGGACTTCCAAGGTATTTTTCATACTATATATATTTCTCCTCAAATGACCTCACTCTGCATTTTTTTTCATAGACACGGTCATTTTCTATTCCCATTTTACTCCAACGTTTCATTTTAATCAAGCTAATTCAGAGTGTGATTATCTCTCTCTCTCTCTCTGACCTCCAAAGCCTGTTACTTCCTTCTCTTCTCACAGACACACTTTTCATATCCACTCAATGTGACTTCTTTTGGAATATTTAATGATAAAATTCAATTATTCTTTGTTCTTTCATCTTTTTCCTTAGATAAGATGGAAGTGACTTTTTTTTATCGTTCAATATTTTATGTAATAGCTAGCTGAATGTGGAGAGAGAGAGAGAGAGAGAGAGAGAGAGAGAGAGAGAGAGAGAGAGAGAGAGAGAGAGAGAGAGAGAGAGAGAGAGAGAGAGAGAGAGAGAGAGAGAGAGAGAGAGAGAGAGAGAGATGTCTGAATTAATAAATGCAAATATATAAATAGGGGCAAAATACTTTAAGCAACGAGGAAGAAAAATTCGAGGGCGGCAGGATAAAGGCAGGAACCACGGCAAGGGCAAAGTGAAATAAAAATGTAGAGAATATAAAGGAAAATAGGAAAAAAAAACTTGGATGCAAAGCAAGTAGAGAGAGAGAGAGAGAGAGAGAGAGAGAGAGAGAGAGAGAGAGAGAGAGAGAGAGAGAGAGAGAGAGAGAGAGAGAGAGAGAGAGAGAGAGAGAGAGAGAGAGAGAGAGAGAGAGAAGAGAGAGAGAGAGAGAGAGAGAGAGAATTTTAAAAGGAACGAAATATGGCCAAAGAAAGAAAAGAAAAAGAAAAAGAAAAGAAAAATAGAGAAGCAAAAACTAAAAATCCCATGAAATGATAAAAAAATAATAATAAAACAGTTCAAAAGAAAACGACAAAAATAAAGAAAACAGAAAAAAAAAAAATTAAAGGAGAAAAATTGAAAAGGAAGAAAAAACATCCAGGAAAACAAAATTACCAAAAAGAGAAAGAAAAAGAGGAAGAAAACGCAGATTTTGAGGAGGAAGCGACAGATAATAGAGTGGAAAAAGAGCGGGAGGCGGAGGAAGCAAGAAGGAAAGAAAGTAAAACTTGAGTGAGTGCCACATGAATGCTCACAGTCCTGACAGTCTCTCCTGGAGTGGCGAAGGTGGAGGCATTCAGGGGCGGCAGGCGAGGCGGCAGAAGGACCAGGAGGAGGAGGAGGAGGAGGAGGAGGAGGAGGAGGAGGAGACGAGAAGGAAAAGGAGGAGGAGGAGGAGGAGGAGGAGGAGGAGGACGAGTGGGTTAAGAAGGAAGAAGTAGCAGAAAACCTTCAAAAAAAAAAAAAAGGGAGACTCATGTAATGCGTCTTACCAAAGCTAAGCTCTTCTTCATCATTCTCTCTCTCTCTCTCTCTCTCTCTCTCTCTCTCTCTCTCTCTCTCTCTCTCTCTCTCTCTCTCTAACATTCCTTCCGGTAATCGCTATTGTTATAGTAGTCATTGTCGAATTGCAATAAAAAAATGACCTTGACTGCCTTGTATTGTTCTGAAGACCAGCGTTTATAACAGAACAACGCTTGACCTATACTGCTGGCACTGTCTTACAAAGGAGGGCTAAAGAGAGGGAACTTGAGTCAAAGGAACAAAAAATGAATTCAGTATGGTATGAGACTCCCCCCATTAGTGAGATCATCCTTCGGTAAACGTATGACTAAAATATCAAATCGTCATATTTAGATTGCAGTGAAAAATCAATTATACGTAAATGGTGAAGAGACAGTGGAGTTTGCATTCACTTGTTTCTTAAGGATATGTATGAGAGAGAGAGAGAGAGAGAGAGAGAGAGAGAGAGAGAGAGAGAGAGAGAGAGAGAGAGAGAGAGAGAGAGAGAGAGAGAGAGAGAGAGAGAGAGAGAGAGAGAGAGAGAGAGAGAGAGAGAGTCAGCACACACACACACACACACACACACACACACACACACACACACACACACACACACACACACACACACACACACACACACACACACACACACACACACACACACACACACACACACACACACACACACACACTACACAGTTCTCATTTAACAAAAGCCTGCTCGTTAACACACCACCTCCCTCACTCTCCTTCACTCAGCGTCGCACATAATTACTTCCCTCTTCTCTTCCCTTCCTTGCTTCTCCCACTCTCCCTTTTCTCTCTCCCTCTCTCTCCTAGCTGGCTCCTACCTGAAACTCTCTTTCCCTCCGTCACACATATGCCCTCCAACCACTTTCCTTCCACTTGGCCCCTTCCTCCTTCACGCATTCTCTCTTCATTTGATTCCCTGGGGCGCCTTCCTTTCTCTCTCGCGTCCTGCACCTCTCTCTAGTACCTCGCTGTGATTTAATTCATCCGCCTCATTGGAAAGTCTTTGACACCGCTCCGCTTGTAAGGTCGCTGTACGGATGATATCTTATTCACTTATTAGCAGCAGTGAAAAGACCTCTTGTTCCTGAAAGGTGAAAGTTTTAAAGCTTTCTTGGTCCGGTGTGTTTGATTAATTTGAGGGTTTCAGTGAGCATGTTGTTGGTTTTGTTTACCGTGAAAAGGCCACCTGTTGTCATCTGGCTCTTTGTAAATGGGCATGATTAAATGGAAGCAAGATATTTAACTTTTTCGCTGTTAGACTTCTTTTCTATAATAAGCTGCTGTTTGTAAAATTTTGTAACCTGAAAAGGCCACCTGTTATCATCTGGTTATTAGTAAATGGCTGTTTTATTGAACAAAAGATAGCTAATCGATATTATCCCTTAACTATGACGGTTTTTTTATAGTCAGCCCTAAAGAAAAAAATAAATAAGTCCATATTCCCTCTTTCTCTGTGGCCATGCGAAAAAATATTTATCTTTATGTTCTCAATGTTAAGATGCAAACATAACAGACAAAGGATTCAGATTACGACCGCTCACAAAATATATGGAGGAAAGTGTTACACGTTACGAGTACTGGTGACGTGGAATGAAGTTTTGAAATATTTGGGTGCAGAAGAAGTTAACCACTTCTTTGTTGTCTTTGAGTGTAAAACTGTATAAATGATTTCTTTAAGCAGAGCAGAAAATATCACGTATATAACTTTTTTGTCCAATTACAACAGAACGAAATGATAAAATAAAGTGATAACAGAATCGTTCAGCAATTTAATAAAACAAAAGTTTGATATTACAGTAGAAAACACAATATTTAGATATATGTAAGGTGAAAGAGCGAAAATTAAGCAAATTCATCATTCAAAACAATAAAAGTCTGAGGAAGTAATTTAAAGAGAATCAATACAAATATAGTATAAACTATATCACTTCCCTCTACCAATACAAACCCTACTTAAAAAAAATGTAAAAGGAAAAGTATATATATATACTTGTCCCTAGCTCACAGAAACAACCAAAATAACACAGTTTTGAAAATATTACTTCTTTCACAATCCGGAAAGGAAAAGAAAAACCTGAAAAAGAAATTAAACATGTCTTACTCAAAGTAGCATAAATTAATGAACGTTCCTAAACTTTCCTGACCTCTTTTTATTGACACAAGGGACCAAACTCCGAGTAACTCCTTCTCTCCCCTCCCTACCCTCCCCCTCTACCCTTTCCCTGAAGAATAGCACACCACTATTTAACTTTAGTACAATTAGTTTACACAGGTAGACATTCTCATTAGACGCTTGTTAACTCCAGGTAACATATTCATCTGTCTCCATCCCTGCCAGTGCTCTCTAATGGATGCTCCTACATGTAATTCTTCCAGTACTAAATCAACATACCGCTAATTCTTCCACAGTACAGTTTCATCTCCCACATTCGATTTTTCAGAGCTAAATCCTCTTCACTCTATCCTCACATCCTATATATCTCGCAGTAACTCCTCCTACAGCAAAATTTCTCCTACACTAACTTCTCCCCATATCAAAACTCTCCCACACTAAATCAGGCTTAGTAATTCTTAAGTCAAAATTCTCCCACTCTATATCCTTTCTACAACAAGTACTTCCATACTAAACCCCAGTATCAAATCCCCAATACATCCTCCCACATCATTCTCGCACAGGATCCCCAACAAACAAACCCCAACACACTAACCCCTTCTTACTTCAGTCTGTGTATTACATTGGCCATCCACTCCCTCCTACCTGTCCCTACCCAGACCCCCACATCCCTCCCGCCCCTGGGTGGCAAGGGACACTCGTCAGGGGCAGTGGTGGTGGTGAAGGGGTAGGCAAGAGCACCGCTAATGAGACTACCTTCTAAGGCCACCAGTAAGAGCTCTTCCTCTTCCTCTTAAGCCTTCCTCTTTCCTTTGGCTTAATTTTTCCTTCCTCGTCTCTCCTTTAGTTTCTGGCTTCCCGTCTTGTGTGTGTATGGGGGGAGGGTGAGTATGTCGGGTTTCGGTCTCTCTCTCTCTCTCTCTCTCTCTCTCTCTCTCTCTCTCTCTCTCTCTCTCTCTCTCTCTCTCTCTCTCTCTCTCTCTCTCTCTCTCCACCGAATTAAGTATGTCACACACAGTTCCTTAACATTCTCACCCTCACCTCTAACTAATTAGTCGCTATCGTTCTTCGTCTTCTTCCGGGAGAATATACCTCTTTTTTTATTGACTTGTGTTCTTACTTGCAATTAATAAACCGAATTAATTTTTTTCTTTAAATTTGTGTGTATTTGGCGAGTGTTGCATAGTTTACCTTCAAATTTTGTACAAGGTAAGTTTCGGGGTCTGGTTTGTTCGATAATGGTTAGTTAGCGTAGATTACCTTAAAGTTACGGTACATTAAGTTAAGTTAAGTTGAAATGAGATGTTTTAATGCGTTAAAATTATATGTACTCAATTTGTGGAAAGTGCGGCAAGGTACATAAGTGTTGGGTTATATTAAGCTAGTTTTTGTTAAAGTACAATTTCGTCAAGTAGTTCGTCAGTATTTTCTTCCCAAAACAGTGAGTGAAAGGAAAAAAAAAAAGAGGAAGAAAGAGAGGCAGCGAGGGATGAAATACTAGTACCGTTACACAAGAAACACGAAAGAGTCCCTTGCATTGTTCCCTCGAGCGTCTGGAAGTCTTCACAAATAAGAACAGAGAAGAAAACAACTTAAAGGGGAATATTTACCTGTCCGTATTTACCTGCACACATTACATTAAAAAATCTAATCTTCTCCATTCCGCTTATGTAAGATGCTCCTCAGATTCCAACCTCCCTCACTCTCTACTTTGGTTCTGAAAATGTTTCACGATATTTTATCGTGACTAAGTTTTCATTTTTTCCTATTATGGTGCTAGAGTTTCACCTGACCGGTACTTGAAGACACTAATAACATCCACTCCAGGGAATA
Organism: Portunus trituberculatus; assembly: GCF_017591435.1. Taxonomy (NCBI): domain Eukaryota; kingdom Metazoa; phylum Arthropoda; class Malacostraca; order Decapoda; family Portunidae; genus Portunus; species Portunus trituberculatus. The sequence continues at coordinate 21,030,641 of NC_059271.1, read as the reverse complement.
TTACGGTTTGGAGAGTCTTGTCAATGTACGTTTCTTACGTCATTCACTTCTCGGATTTTCATCTTCTGATAGAAAAGTGTTAAATATTGGTTTGGGAGATGCTTGTATCATTCTATTCTATTCTATTCTACACTTTATTTGTTTACTTACTTGTTTATTTACTTTCTTTTCTTCTATTGTCGCTTCTTCCTAAAATTTACGCCTCTTCATAAGTATATATATATATATATATATATATATATATATATATATATATATATATATATATATATATATATATATATATATATATATATATATATATATATATATATATATATATGTAGTATTGGATATATATATATATATATATGTATATCGTTAGCATTGCAAAAATGTAGTATTGGAGAGGAGTAATAGAAATATTTGACAAAAAAAAATAAAAAGGTAAGCAAATGCCACTTTGAGAAAGAAAACAACTATGAAAATAAGAAAAGGAGAAAAAACGAGTTATGTAGACATAAGTCTCAAGATATGTTAGAGAGAGAGAGAGAGAGAGAGAGAGAGAGAGAGAGAGAGAGAGAGAGAGAGAGAGAGAGAGAGAGAGAGAGAGAGAACTAGGACTTGTGCGGGTAATAGACAGCACTTAAAAGTCATCACCAATGTTCAAGCGACATAGCACTCTGATACCGCCGACAAGGTGGCTCAGTGTGTGGAGCAGCAATGGGACCACTAGAAGATTTAAGGATGGAACGCTGAAGGGAAGCACCATTGTATCTGAAGAACGAAACACATAAACAATACGAGTATGTCAATTATCTCAAGTCACAATAGGATCACTTAGGAAGAGATTAGAGATGACAAAATGAAAAGAAAAAAAATGGTAGTAACTGAAAACACGAAGAAAGATGCGGCGCACGCCCACACACACACACACACACACACACACACACACACACACACACACACACACACACATACCTAGATTACCTCACGCGTGATGTACAATTCCACCGATTAACCTTCATCAAATATGACTCTCTCTCTCTCTCTCTCTCTCTCTCTCTCTCTCTCTCTCTCTCTCTCTCTCTCTCTCTCCCCAGCGTGAGTGAGTGGGATCAAGGAATTGCCTGCGCTCCTTCAGAATAATGACATCATTAGTTACGTTTCTAGGCCCGAGGCGACCCCAGGTCATCCTTGTTAGAGAGAGAGAGAGAGAGAGAGAGAGAGAGAGAGAGAGAGAGAGAGAGAGAGAGAGAGAGAGAGAGAGAGAGAGAGAGACATGGCAAAGAAAAAGGCCGACAGATGTAGACAGGTAAAGGTAAAAGTCTCTCTCTCTCTCTCTCTCTCTCTCTCTCTCTCTCTACAATCTACCTTCCCATCCCTTTCCGATGCAAATTCTGACTCACCAACAACTTAATTTTAAATGTGTGTGTGTGTGTGTGTGTGTGTGTGTGTGTGTGTGTGTGTGTGTGTGTGTGTGTGTGTGTGTACCTTCTTCGTATGATAAATAACTTTGGACTAATGTTTATTTAACCTTTTCATTGGAATAAATCCTGTATTTATTCAAACATCCATTTTTTTTTTCTCTCTCTCTCTTCAAAAGTCCTCCATGATGTTTTCTCGTTTTCTATAAACAGCTCCGTTTTACATTTTCTTATCTTATTATTGGTAAACATAAACATTTGATGCACCTTGTTTTCAGTACACTTCACCAAGTCGTGTCAACAAACTGCTAAAATCGAGGCAGTTTTATGATTAATTGTAGCCAAGCACGACTCGCTTTTGTACTTCATCTTCAGTGAGGGAACATTTATTTATTTACTTGTCTTTCTTCTTTCCTTCTTCAATTCTTTACAAAATATTTCTTTTATACCAAATTCACATCAGCATATTCAACTACGGAAAAAGTTCTCTCTCTCTCTCTCTCTCTCTCTCTCTCTCTCTCTCTGCAAAGAATTAAGCATAAAACTTAAGCTATTGCTGGAAAACCGACAGACTGAATGTTTGAAGAGACACGACAGAAAAGTTGAAGAAAGGGAGATATTTGAATGACAATGAAATACTCGTACAGCTTCCCCCTAAGAGTACATTTTTCGAGGTATAAATATTTCATCAGAAATACGAAGAGAGGTGAGAGAGGCGAGGAATGAAAGTGAAAGTGGTGAGTGTTAGAATAGATAAGAGGGAGTGACAGTAATATATCTTGGCCCCTGAATACTGTACCTACACACACACACACACACACACACACACACACACACGAAACGGGTGTAAATATAACCTTGTATGTTTATTTATTTATTATATTTTTTTGCTTTTTTTTCTCTTTCTAGGTTGAAGCAAAACTGGATAACTACACTTTACATTTAAGCTACATAATGATCACTAAAAAAAAAAAAAAAAAAAATTATCTACCTATATCTATCCATTATGAAAAGACGTCCATTACAGGTCTTCTATCTAATCAGTCACCTCTATCCCTCTTCTCCCCAGACCACTAAAAGACCCTGTACAGATAACATTTTCTCACATACACCAATAAGTCATCACCATCACATCCTATTCCTCCAGTCTAAGAGTCAGGAGCTCATTTTAAGACACATAAACCGAGACTTGAGTAATATGTATATATCTTAATATCTTAAATCAATATACAATAACGTTTCCCTAATTTGCCGACGAGAGAGAGAGAGAGAGAGAGAGAGAGAGAGAGAGAGAGAGAGAGAAGAGTGATAAGTGGATGGGAATTAAGGGAGAGAAAGAGAGAGGAAGAGAGAAGCACCTAGTTGGAAAGGAAAGGCCAGTGTGTAAAACAGAAAACGAGGATAGACTAAGTAAGGTGATGTGTGAATGTTTGCGTGGGAGTGCCCCGTGTGGTGTTGATGGTGAGGGTGATGGTGATGGCGGCAAGGGGCGAATGGGGGCGGGGCACGGAGGTGTTCCCCTTGGGAGTGCTTCACCCATTACTGTAATTACAATATTGATCCTTGAAGCCAAAGCACGACACAAAAAAAAAGGAGGGAAGGTAGAAAGCTAAGGAGGGTAGGAGGGGGAGAAGGAACAGGAAAAGTAGGAATGATTGACAAAGGGAAGAAATCTTACTCGAGAGGGAGTTAGGTGAAGAGGGGACGTACCAGAAAGATTGTAAAGGTGGTACGGACGAATGAAAGGCTGGAGAGTAGAAAGGTGGAAGAGGAAATATAGACACTGGGAAAAAAAAAATGGAAAATATGACAGAGGGAGCAGAGAGATGGAGAGATAAGAGTAGGGAAGGGAATGGATGGAGGGTCATATATATACCAGATAGATTGTAAAGGTGCTGCGGACGAATGAAAGGCTGGGGAGTAGAAAGGTGGAGGAAAAAATGGAGAGTGTGACAGAAGAAGCAGAAAGATGGAAGATAAGAATAGGGAAGGGAATGAATGGAGGGATCATACCAATGAGATTGTAAATGTGCTAAGGACGAATGAAAGGCTGGAGAGTAGAGACGGAGGATCCTGGAAAAAATGGAGAGTATGACAGAAGAAGCAGAAGGATGGAGAGAAAAGAGGAGTAAAGGTAAAGGATGGAGAAGGTAGGAGAAATGGAGAGGTGGAGGAGGTGGAGGGAGAGGGTGCTGTAGACAAAAAGCTGGAATTAAGGAAGTCAGAAGAGGACCTTGAGCGCCAAAGAGAAAAATGCTACCTGGACAAAAGCAAAGGAACCCAAAGAACCAAAGGCTTTCCAGGAAACAAAAGAAAAATTAAGAAAATTAAGGAAACCAAGAACAAGGATGAAGCAACAAAAACTGCCAAGGAAACAAAAAAAAAAAAAAATTGAAAGATGATTAATCAAGTGAAACAGAAATACTGAAACACAAAATAAGAAAGGAAAAAAATAGATCAAGGAAAAAAATATGCATTACATTCATTAAAACAGAAAGAAAAAAGAAAGCTTTAAAGAACTCGAAACCGTAAAAAAAAATTAAAGAAAAACATACTAAAAAAAAAAAAAAAAAAAACAGCTTGGATGCAACAGGAAGAAAAAAAAAACACATAAAAAAGAATAAATAAAAGCCACAGGAAAATTTAACAAAGCACTTAAAAATACTTCTTCCACCACAAAAGAGTTAAAGAAGTAGAAAAAATTAGGATAATAACATTCACACAAGTAGAGCACATGGAAAAGGAGACTGCAGGGGAAAGGAAAGTAAAGGAGCCCTGGTAAATAAAGGACTCATAAATTAATATATACATAAAAGAGAGGACCTGGGAAGGGAGGGAGGGGGGGAGGGGAGGGAGGAGGAGAGAGGAGAGGAGGGAAAGGAAGGTATGGGAGAAAGAAAGGAAAGAAGGTATCTGAACTTTTATCTCCAGGCTATAGAGACAGTGGAAAAAGGAGGAGGAGGAGGAGGAGGAGGAGGAGGAGGAGGAGGAGGAGGAGGAGGAGGAGGAGGAGGAGGAGGAGGAGGAGGAGGAGAGAGTTGGGGCAGGGCAGAGAGAGAGAGAGAGAGAGAGAGAGAGAGAGAGAGAGAGAGAGAGAGAGAGAGAGAGAGAGAGAGAGAGAGAGAGAGAGAGAGAGAGAGAGAGAGAGAGAGAGAGAGAGAGAGATGGGGACGGGGACGACAGTGAGAAGATAGTTTAGGAAGTAGTGGTTTACGAGAAAGGTAAAGTGAGAAGGAGGAGGAGGAGGAGGAGGGAGTGCTTTCGAAGACCTGGCGGTACTCTCAGTGTCACTTCGTTCTTTAATGGGTAATTAAAAGTCTCTCTCTCTCTCTCTCTCTCTCTCTCTCTCTCTCTCTCTCTCTGTCCTCCTTCAAAAAGCCTCCGTCACTTTCTTATACTCCAATGCCTCACTCCCTCTTCACTGCCTCCTCACTCCCTCCCTCTTGTTCTAACACTCTCCACTCCTAGCACGGCCCTTCACCTCCAGCGCACCTCCTCTAGGAACAAAACAGAGGGAGCCATTCACACATACGAGCCTTACTATTCCAAACTGCGAGACAAAAAATAGTCGAGTTGCCTCCATTCACGCTAACGAAGCTCGCCTTCAACCGGACGCTGGAAAACTGGAGAGAGGGAGACAGTAAGGGGGAGGAGAGGCAAGAGAGGATGGAGAGAGAAAGAGAAAAGGTGAGGAGAGTCTTAGTCTTGGTCTTACCTGAATATTCTCGTAATGAGCTGACGTAAGGAGCCACCTCGCGCCTGTTGTTGCTGTTGTTGTTGTTGTTGTTGTTGTTGTTGTTGTTGTTGTTGTTGTTGTTGTTGCTCCTGTTGCTGTTGTTGTTGCGGCTGTCCCTCAATGTCAGGTGCCATTTTGAGACAGCTGCGCCCTAAGGCACCGTCCCTGAGTCTCTGTACGTCCCTGGCACTGCTTCCTTCGCTCATTCACTTCCCGCCTTCCTTCTTCACTTGAAACACACTCAAGTTTTTTTTTTTTCCAAGTTCACGCTCTTTGGTCTGTCCTCCTCTCTTTTTCCCACTCTCTCTCTCTTCCTCTCTCACGTGATGTCACCCAACCAGACTCCTCCTTTCATTCCTTATTCATGACAATACGCCTCTTGTATTAATATTTCACAAGCACTTCCTCCTCTCTCTTCCGGATGAGCTCCCTTAAACGTCTCGTCCCGTCCCGGCTGGACCCGCCTACTTTACCTTATGGCCCAAGTCCCTGAACGTGGCCCAGTGGCTCCCGGCCCGCCACTTGTCACCCGCCACCAGCAGCAGCCAAGACGGGAGGGGCCACGCGTAGCGCTCCTCTGCCGCTCATAATTACTTGATCACTTTAATTCTCTTCCACGTGTGATTTTCTGGATAGTTTCTGGTTTTCACATTAAGTTGCTCGTATTTTCTCCTTCAATCTTCTTTAAGTGAAAGCTTATGTCATAGTTTCTATTTATTTTTTCTTGATATGTAAGTTTGTTTTCGTAGCTTTTTTCTCATATTATCATTTTCTTTTCTCTTGCTTAAAATCTCTTCATGTGCAAGATTATGTAATGAATTCGACTCCTAATTTTCACATTTACTAGTATTCGTTCTTTAGTGAAATTTTCTTAACATGTAAATCTGCTGCCATGATATCTTGTTCTTACATTTACAAATCCTTATTTCTTTATTTACTCATCTTCATGTTTAAGTTCATGCAATAGTTTCCCTTTCTCAGAATCACAAGAACTTATATTCTTAACAGCTCCTAATATCCATATTTATGCCATAATTCTCAGGTTTCTCGCTGTCACATCCACACTGTTTTGTTTTAAGGATGTCACAGTGAAGAGGCCTAGTGGCGTGTTTATCACTCGAGAACTCTCCAGCCAGGCTCTTTACTTCCCTCTTCCATTATTTGTCCATTGTTCACACCTGTAGAAGGAGAAGCATTTGGGGGGTTAAGAGAATGACACTCGAATGATTCCTACACAGATAACTACAATAATAGACAGGTGAGAAACACGTACTAGTTATTTATTATGAGTCATCGTTCAGACGAGCCCGTACATACATACAAACACACACACACACACACACACACACACACACACACACACACACACACACACACACACACACACACACACACACACACACACACACACACACACACACACACACGATATCTATTGTAACAACAGCAAAGAAACAATAAGCATGAAACACACACACACACACACACACACACACACACACACACACACACACACACACACACACACACACACACACACATGATATCTATTGTAATAACAGCAAAGAAACAATAAGCATGAAACACACACACACACACACACACACACCCTCTCTCTCTCTCTCTCTCTCTCTCTCTCTCTCTCTCTCTCTCTCTCTCTCTCTCTCTCTCTCTCTCTCTCTCTCTCTCTCTCAACTTTCTTCATCTACCCTCTTCCTATCCTGACCCTCTATACCTCGTCTCTATCAACACTCTCTCCCCTAAAACACATCCATCTCCACAGCTTTGACACCTCCTAAACCACTGATCGCTTTGAGGCTTCCTAATGTGGACAGGAACTAGTGGCCGGGCAGTGGAGACACCCGCAGGCAAGGTGGTCAGATTTCCCTCGCATTGCTGTTCTCATTGTCTAGGTTCATTAATGCGTGCCAGCTTTCCCGGAGGCGAGACACGTGAAGGTTGAAAGGCAATATTGGAGGTTGAAATTCGCTTACCCATGCACTAACGCAATTCCTGATGACAAGAGGCAATGAAAGGGTAATGGGATATTTGTGTGTGTGTGTGTGTGTGTGTGTGTGTGTGTGTGTGTGTGTGTGTGTGTGTGTGTGTGTGTGTGTGTGTGTGTGTGTGTGTGTGTGTGTGTGTGTGTTTCAAGCTTTTTTTGATTTTTCATTAATTATTGTCTGATTTTGTTGGTTTGTTTTTATGCTTGTTTCTTCGAGTTGTTCATCTTTCCTCTCTCTCTCTCTCTCTCTCTCTCTCTCTCTCTCTCTCTCTCTCTCTCTCTCTCTCTCTCTCTCTCTCTCTCTCTCTCTCTCTCAGGACCTAATACACAACACATCTACATAAGCAGAATATTAATCTTTCATACGTAAGCAGAGAGAGAGAGAGAGAGAGAGAGAGAGAGAGAGAGAGAGAGAGAGAGAGAGAGAGAGAGAGAGAGAGAGAGAGAGAGAGAGAGAGAGAGAGAGAGAGAGAGAGAGAGAGAGAGAGAGAGAAAGGGTATACGACTTAATTCAGAACCTAAACAATATAACACAAACGCGGTAAGGGGTGGGGAGAGGACACATGAAAATAGGTCAGTGAGATAATAAACACACACTTTTCGTACAAAACATTACTGTCCACGTGCGTAGCTCATGTTAGGGGGCATTATGACGCTTGGCGGGGGGAGGGAGGGGGGATCAATACTGTAGTCGCCCTAATTAGAGTATATCCAAGAGGTAAAAATAGAGTGCGCTCATTATGAAGTCACTGTATCCTCAACTCACACTTTAGAATGGACGAAGCTGAATAATTAGGACAAAAACAGCACGCTCGTCCGAATCCTTGGACATTAACTTGCCTCTTGTTTAATTACGGACTTGTGTTCATCTGCTACAATGCACTCGTTTCTTTTCTTTTTTTTTCATTTCTCTCTCTCTTCAGTTTGTGATTTTTTTCTTTTTCGCTTTTGTTTTATTGCTTTATTTTCAATTTCTCATGTTCTGTCTCTTCAGTCCCTCGTCTTTATCTCATATCCACGCCTTATTCTGTTCATCTACTTTCTTTATTCTCATTTCTTAAGTTGTATCTCTCTACTCACACTTCTTTATGCCATAACTGTCTTCTTCTATCTCTATGTCAGCTATTTTTTTCTTAACTTTTTTCTTTAATATTTCCTCGCCTTTCTCTTCTTTATTCCACAATTACGCTTTCCTCATTACTTCTCATCACTATTTCTCATGTTTTATTTTACCTCCTCTCCTTCTTTACACACCCCAACAATTATTCTCCTTCCCTTTATTTCTTTTTTCCTAT
>NC_059271.1:20972199-21017199 GCF_017591435.1 Portunus trituberculatus | reverse complement strand
CAACATCCTAAAAGATAAACAAATGAAAGGAAGGCCCAATACTGTAGCATATATAAGCTGATTAGAATTCAGGAAAAACTAGACAAATTTATAATATACACTGTAAATTCAAAGGAAAATAACTAGAAACCAGCAATCTAAGACTACTATAGCGATACTAACCAGATATAGACGTCAAATTCACACTTTATTAAGTAACTCAACGTAACTTAAAGCAACACTCGGTCACGAAAGTAAGTGCAAGGTGTTCTCGTCCTTGGGTGTAGATGGCGTCACGAGGATAGCTGGCGAATAGTAAACATACAGAAGATTCCCAATAAACAAAGTGAAGACGGCCGGTATACGCGCACACTTTGCAGACACCCGTCTAACTGACATGAATACCCGACCTTAATCCCACCAGGTATAAACCAACACCACTTTTTGCTCCACTAGATAGTAACACACTAATTCACATAAACCTGAGGGACAGGAACACCATATATACCTTAGCGCCTACAATCAATATTTCGTCTTTACCAAACAGAGATTCACCTTATCTTCACCAAGTAGAGGGCATAATCCTATCTTAGCTTTACAAGACAGACAGCTATACCTCACCTCACTCTTACCACAGACAGAGCTAATAACTTTACCTTTCCCTTGACAAATAATAACATCCAACCTCACCCCACACTAGGAAAAACAACAAGCATTTTAACTCTACTAAACATATCAACACTGGCTCAACATCACAGACAGCAAATAGACACATACAGTCAACTAACAATCACCTGACACACAGTAGCCACTCATCGCCCAAACAGCATAAAGAGATGCAGGCGACAAGAAAATGGCAAACAGTGCAAATACAGATACAGTACACCAAGGATAGTATAACCAAGACACAATTCAGCACAGCAACATGAACTGCACATCGAACAGAGGTGCATTACAATATTAACTATCTAGATCCATTACAACAGAACACCAAGGAAGTTATAAATAAGACATATAGCACAGCACGTCACTCATACGACAAAGAGAAAGACGTAAAGCTTACAAGACGACACAAGAAGCATTATTTGGCGAGCTTCCATGTAACTAATTCATCATCATTACCAGCTTACGTGCTTTCACGGTAGAACAAAGGGGTCCCTAGATATAAGCAGAAGGGTTAAGCCATATCACGCTATACTCTGACTTACGATGTCAAGGCGTGTGGTGCCTACATCATATGGGGAAAATGTTTCAAGTTTAATTTTCTTAACAGGAAAGACACATAATAAAGGCAAAAAAAAAAATAAATAAATAAATAAATGCATAAGAGATTACAGATGCATTTCAAGTTCCTATTAATAAAGGCATATAACTGGGCTACAAACAAAAATGCTGATCAGAGGATATAAAAAGAAATAAGAAATATAAAGGGAAATTACAGTTGCCAGATGGTTCAGTCAGCTATTGGGATATGGGCTTATTGCTTCATATGACGGAATTATTCGCCCTAACTCACTGCCTCCTATATATCTAGTGAATGTATACACTACATCTCCAGACTTAATGGGAGTGTTGGCGCACTTCCTTTTGTGCTGCCTTTGTTTTCCAGTTCAATATGACCACAGTCTAGTTGTGATCATATATTGCTTCAATTATCAAGCTTCCTTTCAGGTCCACTAAACAAAGACTATATCCTGCTCAATTTCAGTTTTAATGTATATGATATCCTAACTTTTTACAGTGCGTAATCAAATGTTAAGTAAAGTTTATTAAGAAAATCTGAACTAAACTAAATATCAAAAATGTTTCTGCTTTGTGTAACTTGACTGGCTTCATGCAATTTCCCAAACAATCTTTTTACTTTTACGTTATCATCTGTACTTCTGCCTGCAGCTGTGTGGACTAGTTTAATGACTGTATAATATTCTGGCAGTTCATTTCCGACAAAACATTATTGGCTTCAGGACTGCGTGGGATCATGATGCACTACCTGACACACACTTCTATTTGGAGCCTTGTGTTGTCACCTGCATGGCGTGTACAAGGATAAAACTGCAGCCCAAAAATAAGCACCGAATGTCATTGCTTCTGATTGTTAGGATCGATATAATTAGTTTCTGTTGAACCTTTCTATATATTTTTTTCATTACTCAAACAAGGTAAGTTGGAATCTAAGTGTTTTGCTTTTCACTCTACATTTAACAGAATTCTCAATTTCAATGTGTATGATCATTTCTTAGCATCTGGCATTCCGCCATCAAATAAATGTTCGGTTATTAAGTAGCGTCAAGTTTGCATAGCTTACAAATGCCCTTCATTACTGGATGGCAGATTGTCAGGTGATCTTTATTAATCTGCATACACAACATGGCCAGGTTAAATGATACAACTAAAACTAACAAGAATTAGATAGTTACACGGCAAGGAATGTCGAAAAATGCACTACACAGTACGTTCATCTTTACTTCCTTTCCTATACAATCTACATTTTTTTTTAATTCGATCATGACATTACATTCGTAGACTCTCACCGTTACGTCTCATTCACTCAAGGGACGTTCTTCCATAGCCACCTGAAATTTAACTTTTTTTTCCCATGAGGACGAGTAGGTGTTAGCATTCCCTCGGCGCCCACCTCTATCTTTGATTAGCGTGCACGTGCTGGCCGGGAACGCGAAAACTTATTGGCTCGATGAAGTGAGCTGTGTATCGCCCGGCGGGGGAAAGGGGGAAGGGAGGGAAGGAAGGGGGTTGATGAACGAGGACTTGTATAATGTACAGTGAACTTTGAATTAGCTTAATATACATTATCAAGACGTATGAGTGTATGTGTGTCAAGGTAGGTGGGTGGGGGAATGCGCAAGCAAGAAATACGTATTGTGCCAAAAAGAGTACGCTAAAGTTTGCATGAACCATAATTAATCTTGAAAATACATACACATAATAGAATGCTCTGAAGACGGAGGGCGGGAAGTCAACAAACTTCCGCCTTGAGACAATAGAAGGCATACAGAACCCAAGTCTTCACGTGGCACTTTCTTAAAATCTGTCTCCCACCCACCACGGCCATTGTTATTGTCGCATCCACCTGCCTGCCACCGTGAGTTTGTTTGCCGAGATCCTCCATCCACGTACCTAACCTCACCTGTCTACCTGCCTGCCTGCCTGCCCACCTGCCTGTGTATCTACCTATCAATCTCCCCTGCTTGCCTGCCTCCTTCATAACTTTGTCTTTGTCACCCAGCATTTTCTTTTACTGTGTGTTAGATTTAGTTAGGAGCGCTTCGTAAGGGATAGTAAATATGAGGACTTTTCCCCCTTTGTTCCTTCTTTGGATATTTACTGGTATTTACTTTCCATCACATTTTTATCTACTACACACACACACACACACACACACACACACACACACACACACGAACTCTTATCAACCTAGAAACACCTTTAGTGGAAGATCCTGAATGTGCCTTGCGTGTCTGCGTGAAGCGGCCCTTTCGTCTCATATTAGCTGTACCGCACCGCTAGCAGTCAGTGAACCAGAAGCCCCGCACTACACAGTACGCTCCCTGCAGGGTGCTACGGGGCGTGGCTGCTTCACCCCCACCACCCATGCGATGTAACTAATGTTCTTGTACCTTAAATGATAGGGGAAAAAGGGGAGGGTGGACCTGGAAACTCTACTTCAGTTTCTCTATGTGGGTTTGGGTTTGTTTAAGGTGTTGGTAACTACACAAATACTAAAATAGCACGCGAATGGCTCCGAGGAAATAGTGTGTGGAATGATACGTTACTTAAATGATTGACTAGTTCACCATGGCAGCGTAATACCAAGAAAAAGAAAAGAAAAACGTTCCTGAAATAATAAATACACGATACAATTTATATATCAATGAAAAAGAAAAAAACAACAGGAAAAAACGCTAAAATTTACAAAACGCATGACGAAAATTTATATAATCACAAAATCGGCATGAAATCGTTTACTTATCGATTAAAAGAATAAAGCAAGGATCAGAAAAAAAAAGGCGCTGACATACATAAAAAAAAAGATGAAAACTAATCTAAAAACTTAATTAGTGAACTGCACGATTCCATGGTGTAGGTGTGACTATTTGGTGAAAGGACAGGTAGTGTAAATGGCCGTGTGACCTTTGGGACTTGTCACGGGGTAATGTTTCTTCATAAATAGTATAATTTTCTTGAGACTGAACACCTCACCCCACCCCCCTCACACACACGCAGAGTCTGTCCTATGCATAAAATTTTCATCGTTCCACATTTGTGTCTTGAAATATAAAAATACCGATTAATAGACACAAACGAGAGAACACTGGCACTGGAGGAGGACCGTCATACCATCAGGATGGGAAGCGCGGAGCGGGACGGGCGAGGTTGTCTGGCTCATACTCCTGAAATGCCATCTCTAGGAACGCAAGAAATGGGAGGAAAGGCTGGAAAGACTGTCCTTCTTATCGCTACGGAAATATCACAAAACTTGGACAAAAGATTCACTAGTTCCTCCGCTGGGCAAATATTGTGTTTTCCAGCCCTGTGACGGTCTTCTTTTGTTGCTCTGGCTGCCAACACTCCAGGCACCAACACCGCTCAATACTCCATTCACTCATTCCCTCCGTATGAGGGTTTATTTTTACACGTGCCTCCCCTTACGCGTTGCCATGAAAAGCGTTCCTAAGGCTGTAGTTTTACCAAGAAATCCTCGCTCCTTCACCCCCACCACCACCCTCACCACCACCACCACTTAGGAAGAAAATGCAAGAACAGTTTACCCCCGCAGCACGAACAGCCTCACAGCGCTACTTATGTTGTAATGTGGTGCTAAAAATTTTGAAGGGACTGACTTATGACACTGCAACAAGACCATAAATGACGCTGGGTCAGGTTAAGATATACACATTTTCTCTCTCCCACTGCGAAACTAGAGCATGAAACACCGGTGCAACTATTGGACGCTGCGGAGTAAATAGGTACTCAGATTCAGTGCTGTGTATTTAGATAAATTGTCGAAACAAATATTTCTATTACTACTACTACTACTACTACTACTACTACTACTACTACTACTACTACTATTACTACTACTATTACTACTACTACTGTTGTTACTATTACTACCACTACCACCACCGCCACAAGAAAAAAAAATGAAAAGAAGAGAACTTGCAAATTTGTGACGTTCCGAGAGAGAGAGAGAGAGAGAGAGAGAGAGAGAGAGAGAGAGAGAGAGAGAGAGAGAGAGAGAGAGAGAGAGAGAGAGAGAGAGAGAGAGAGAGAGAGAGAGAGAGAGAGAGAGAGAGAGAGAGATGGGGGATAAGAAAAATTTAAAAGAAAGAAAAATATATGGAGCGAGCAATGATGCAAAGTGCTTCCGAAAGGTCAGTGCCTGGAGGTGTGGGGCAAGGTGGTGGTGGTGGTGGTGGTGGTGGTGGTGCGGGATTCGGCTCACGTCACCTCCAAACACTCAGACACACGGAACACTCACGCTCCATCAATGTGTTAAGGGAGTCGGGACGCGAGAGTGAAGAGTAAGAAGGAAAAACACGAATCCATCATCGACTGGACATCTCGCATGAACCTAGCTAAGTTTTAAATCATGTTCACTTATTGAGAGCTCATTTTTATACTTTTTAATTCTTCTTAGAGCATAACGTTTGAAAATAAAGGAAGCTGCAAGTGACCATCAATCCTATACATACAACAATCCGTGTAAGAAAAACATCTATTTTCGTGTATTATCTTCCATAAATTTGTGCAATCCTACATTCAAACTCACTAATGGCTCAGAACTAACAATTCCAATCATTTACCACTCGTATCTCTCTTTTAAATTGAGTTTTATCAAGCTTAAGCACATTATTTTTTGTCCCATACTAATTGCTCACCCTGAATTTCTTTTATCGCTTTTTCTTGTCCCTTAAAATTATCATCATTAACACAGCCAGTACCACCCTCCTCCGCCGTTTTCAGCTTCATTTAAGAGTAATAATCCCGCAAAATGACTGCAATTGTTATGTCAAGTGTTTCGATAACTGGTCTGCGAAAGTGCTTCAAGACGGTATTTTGTATATTTTCATTACCCTTGAGGATGAATAACAGCTTTAGACTTGCCATATGCAGTTAAATAATCAAATAATATCTACTTCATTTTTTAGGTTCATCACACCGATCATTTCTGTGCCAAGACGTGTAACCTAATAGAAGAATACATGTAAGGAAAGATGGAAAGACGAGATACATAGGAATACATTGACAGGTAAGTTTACATATGCATTCATCAGAAACATTTATCCTAAAATCGACATATATTTATTAAGTTAATGAGTTCTGCTATGGCTAAAAAATTAAAGAAAAATATTAATATAAAAAAAAATAAAAAATTTACCTATGCTGTATAGATCAGTAATTATATATTGCAATTATATACAATTAAACAATAATAATTTAAACAGTGTACTAATCTACTATGGTATACACCTTCACGTGAAAACCTTCAATTCCCCTTCCTTAATTAAGAGAGGGAATTCAGAACGGGCACACATGGCTAGAGGGAGGACAAATAAACACACAAGCGTATGAATAAATAAACAGATGAATAAAGAAGAACATCAATAAACTAATTTATGAATGAATAAACAGTGTGGCTTTCACTCCCATATGAAAAAAATATTCATCACTCGAATGGAATATATGTACAAAAGAATTCTCTCTCTCTCTCTCTCTCTCTCTCTCTCTCTCTCTCTCTCTCTCTCTCTCTCTTTGTTCACCGGCCTACACAGTGCTACACAATCCTAGAATAACGAAACTGAAAGACATTCAACAGGAAGTAATAAATCCTAAAGGCAGAGAGAGAGAGAGAGAGAGAGAGAGAGAGAGAGAGAGAGAGAGAGAGAGAGAGAGAGAGAGAGAGAGAGAGAGAGCACAAATAAACAAGCAAAGAGAAACATGCTCCTGGAATGCGCACCTAAAACTGAAACTTTACAACAACAAACACGCGCCTCGCTCTCCTCGTCTACCTAAATACAACAATCAGCAACGAAGCGTGCCAGACCCTCTTCTCTTCACCCCACTTCTCTGTTATATTAGCCAGACCCGCCCCATGGTTGTGGTGAGGCGCCCGCGTGCGTCTGTCTCCCACTCCCCGCAACACTTTATTATTCACGGAGTCAACATCGGCAAGGATAGGTAAGGTTCTTCCGTGGTTGGAGTGACGGGTGGGTGGCGTGGATGGATTCTACTTTGCTTTCCTGTCAATCTTACATGATAGGTGAGGATTTTTAATTGGTTATTGGGGAAGGAGTCTTCTACTTCGCTTTTTAGTATGTCTAGCGGTTAATGTAAGTTAGTTATAAAAAATCCTCAATAAAGAAAAGAGAACGAAAACTGTTTTTGATACAAGAATAACAAGTACAATAGAAAATAAAAGAGCAAGTCTCGAATTTTCTTCATACTGCTGGTGTTAGGAAGACGTGGATTATATGATAGTGATGATGATCATGATGACCAATAGCACGTTCTACGAGTCTAGGATTGTATAGTGCAGTTCATCTAATTTCTTTGCTGCTTTCCTTATGATCGCGCAAGAATGAATGAAAAATAAACTAATTGTAAAGGATCAGCATGAGCTTAATACTAAAATATACGATCAAGTTTCTCTCTCTCTCTCTCTCTCTCTCTCTCTCTCTCTCTCTCTCTCTTGCCTTTCTTGTGGAAGGTCATGAATCCAAGTTGTTGCGACAAGGAGGAGCCGCACAGACACGTTAATGACACGAAAAAATGCCTGGCTACTGACCATGATGTCCTTAACCGCCCGACACACCCCCCCTTTCCCCGCTCCATGTCTCTCTCTCTCTCTCTCTCTCTCTCTCTCTCTCTCTCTCTCTCTCTCTCTCTCTCTCTCTCTCTCTCTCTATATATATATATATATATATATATATATATATATATATATATATATATATATATATATATATATATATATATATATATATATATATATATATATATATATATATATATATATATATTTTTTTTTTTTTTTTTTTTTTTTTTATTTATTTATTTTTTTTTTTCAATTACTACTGCTTTTAGTCTTTGGAACAAAATATAGGAGGGAGAGAGAGAGAGAGAGAGAGAGAGAGAGAGAGAGAGAGAGAGAGAGAGAGAGAGAGAGAGAACTACTTCTTCCCTCTCTTCACTGCCTCTCGATCTTCTTCCCTCTGGTTCACTGTTGCCAATTCACAGACACATCTTTTACTTCTCGTCCTCGTCCTCGCGGGGCTCTCGACTGCATTCCCTGAGCACGCCCACGGCCACGACCACTCAAGCCACGACCATACAGACCTCACCCATGCAGGATATAACTACGACCCCCCTGCTGTCACCTACCACCCCCCATACACGACCACGACCACGAAGCCAGACCATGGGTATAACTACGACCCACCTGCTGTCACCTAACACCCCCCTATACATGACCACGAACACGGAGAAGCCAGACCATGGATACAACTATTATTATTTGTTATTGCTAGCATTTTTTTTTTCTCTCTATATCAGTACAGTGAAGTTATAAGTTGTAAAGATAGTCTCATTCCTCTCATCATTATAATATTTGTTCTTGTTAGTATTTTTTTCTCTCTATTTCAACACAGTGAAGTCGTAAGTTGTTAAGAGAAAGTCTAAACTGTCTCGGAAATTAATTAATGATAAGCATCCCATAGGGGCCTGTAAAAAAAATGTTTTCATTTAACGGGCCCAGCTGTATCACAAAACATGTCCACTTTAAGTTTAAGATTTGTTTGTAAAAGCTTAATAAACATTTTGAATTTGAAGAGAGAGAGAGAGAGAGAGAGAGAGAGAGAGAGAGAGAGAGAGAGAGAGAGAGAGAGAGAGAGAGAGAGAGAGAGAGAGAGAGAGTGAGAGAGAGAGAGAGAGAGAGAGAGATTAAACGAAAAAGACATAAGATGATGATGGTATTATAATGATGATAAAATGACGATAAAATAAATAACAACGAATGACGATGACTGCAGTAATGGCGGAATAAAGGGAAAAGAGAGAGAAAAAAAGAGGAGAATAAACGGGAAGTGAACAAGAACAACACAGCTCACACCACAGCAAACACTCACAAGGGACCCACAACACTTTTGATGAGAAGACATACCAACAGGAACTGTACTGAAAGAGGAGAAGAGAGAGAGATCCAGGAAGAGAAAGAGAAAGAGCATGAGGAGGAGAGCGAAGAGTCCAGGATAAGGAAAGCAAGGAAGAGGAAGATGGAAAAGAGGAATACGACGTCGACAAGGAGGAAGAGGAGGAGGAAGAGGAAGAGAAGGAGAACGACGAGAAGTTACAAGAAGAGAAAGGAATTCGTTCATTCTATACTACGTGGAAGCCGATTCTCTCATCCCCCAGCTCTCTCTCTCTCTCTCTCTCTCTCTCTCTCTCTCTCTCTCTCTCGACCTATACACCCAAGTGACTATCTCGCTTTAACCCAGAATTTTGTGCAAAGACGAACAAAAATACAGCCAGAGTCCTTCCTAGTAAACCAGAAACCCTGATGGAAAAAACTGTCCGAAATCAATTTATAGTGGGTGCCTTCCTTTTACACGAAATGCTCTACCCCAAAGAAATACTGTACCACACGTAAAAATAAGTAAACTTTCTTACTTTAAAGAAATATAGATAGTCATGAGGAAAAGTAATAGGAAATTTTGTATGGTTTGGATATTATATCGGTGTAAACCTGCAACTTATCTTTTATCTATTTTTTCTTTATTTTTTTTTTGTCTATTATAGCACCCACATCAAAATCACCCTATATTCCTTTCATTTATCTTTTTTTTCCAGTTTAGACTGGTACGTTTCTAAATAATGATAAGTAACATCAATCTACATAATGTCTATTCTTATGTTTTCCACTCTTATTAGACGCAAAATTTTAGACATAATACTTAATTTGCTTTTTTTCGTGTTTTTTTTTTTTTTCAGCGAAGGAAAACTTATTCTCTAATCGAACCGTTGCAATATTGTTAAGTACAATCATGTCCAGTAGCCGTGTTACATTCTGTGCTTTTTCTTCGTCTTCTGGCCATCCAAGAACATATCACTCCATAGGATTTTTAAGGCAACGGTCAGCGGATCAGGGGCCACGATACTGCAGGGAAAACGCAAAACAGTGGAGGGGAGTGTAGGTTACTCGATTCCTAAGCGTGAGTAAGATCATTTCTACATAATTACGCTCCACTCTTTATGCACCAGATGAGATTTTTTAAGAGGAAGGTAATAATTTGTTTAGTTTCAATATTCTTTTATTTACAGTGTTATGTTTCTATCTATTAATTTAATCAATCTTTGTTTCATTGCAAGGTCACATTATGAATATACAAAGATCATACTAATAATTGAATATGCTGCCTCGACACTTCCTTTTTACTCTTTCATTCTCTTTACGTTTTTATCGCATACAGTTTCAATAAAGCTAAAACCATCAATCTATTCATCTATTTTCGTTTTCTTTTTCTTTCATTCACTGCAGACTTACAGATCAATATGATGAAGTTTTAATATTTGAAGGTAATATTATAGTTCCAGTTAACACTTACTTTCTTATTCTTCTTATTTTACTTATGCATGAGAGAAAGAAGCAACTGACCATGGAGTGACCTTTGTGTTATAAATATCATACAGTCTCTATAGTAACACAAAATATTAGTAATGACTCGTTCAAAACTCAGCTGAGTTCGTGACAGTCCATCGTAATATAAAATTGACTTAAATATATGAATAGTTTTTTTTATGGATTCTCTCTCTCTCTCTCTCTCTCTCTCTCTCTCTCTCTCTCTCTCTCTCTCTCTCTCTCATCAAAAACACTCTTCAAAAAGCACTCAGCTCCTAATTATACTGGACACTCGGCTTTGCTCACGCGTTCCTTTTTCTTGTTTAGCCTCTTTTACTCTCGTCCACTTTTCCTTCGTGTACATTACCAGTGAGCCGTGTGGCGTGTCACGCTGGTAATGTGTCGCAGCTGAGTCGATAAATACCACGAAAACTTATACGGCTGGCAGCTCGTGTACGCTCGGCCTATGAAACTGGAAGAAAGTTATGTCTGTATTTCTTTCATTAATTTTTCTTTTCTTTTCAAATGTTGCATCATGTTTCATTGGGTTTATAGCTTTGTAATCGATTCGAGATGATGTTTGTTGCTTGTATGGAGGTTTTTGAGGAGGGTTAAGTTTCGTAGAATGTTGCCTTGCAGTGTTGTTGGTGTTACTGTTGTTTGTGTAGTTGTTGGAGGAGTGTGCAGTCAATGTAATTACTTTGTCACGAAATCGTTCTAGGTGTTGAAAAATAATTCACATGTTTGTTTACCTTGACCTGTTTGCATTTTTTTTTTCCACTGACAATCTTAATTTCTTCTGTGTCTGTTTATCTGTCTGTCCGTCTCACAATTTCTCTTTCGATAAGACTCATCAAGGCATCTTTTTCCAACAAATGTACCATAAGACCACTGAATTTTCTCTCTCTCTCTCTCTCTCTCTCTCTCTCTCTCTCTCTCTCTCTCTCTCTCTCTCTCTCTCTCCATAACTTCATCCAGATTAAAGCTTCAGTTGGCATACATAAAAAAGTTCGGTCCCACTAGCATATGGTTTCCCCTCGAGCACGGCACTGACCCTCCCTCCCGTCCACTACAAACCTCTCCTCTCTCTTTTCTTCACCTTCCTTCGCTTCCCTCTCAGCCGATCCACGCGGCACTTGGGCGAATATTATTACTATCGCCCTTGAAATTGGCCAGATATGCACTAAAAACACACTCCAGCTTCACGTGCAGATCATTCTAATCATCCAACGGGTTCTCTAATGTGTGGAGTTTAGGTCTACTGTATCAGGAAGGGTGGGATTTAAAGCAGGTATTGTTTAGATGTGAAGTCGAGAAGGGTTTTTTTTTTTCTATATTCAGTGACGTGAGACTTCTAAGTTTAGTCTCTGAGTTGAGATATTTGCGTTTTCTTCTTTACAGGATTATTATGACGTGCTCTGACATTTTAAATTGTTAGTTTTCTTTCTTCGCGGAATCGAGGAATGAGAGAGAGAGAGAGAGAGAGAGAGAGAGAGAGAGAGAGAGAGAGAGAGAGAGAGAGAGAGAGAGAGAGAGAGAGAGAGAGAGAAAGAAAGAAAGAAAGAAAGAAAGAGAAGAGAGAGAGAGAGAGAGAGAGAGAGAGAGAGAGAGAGAGAGAGAGAGAGAGAGAGAGAGAGAGAGAGAGAGAGAACAATGAGAAAGAGATTAGATCCTCATATCACGGATTGTACAGGTTTTCCTTATATTCGGTAGTCTTTTCAACCATTAACGTTTTTATTTTATTTCCGTGATAGTAAAGGACAGAATACTTACTCCTCAACGAGACACGTGACACTAGGACATTCTTCCCTCGTGTCACTAAATATAGACATGTTTTCTGTTTACCCAGGCTGCTTTGATGTGGTTTGATACCTTGATTAATATTTTTTTTTCTCTTTCTCTATAATCATTTTTCTTTCAGTGGGTCAAGGATGAGTAAGTGAATGAAAAGGGAAAGAAACGAACCCTCTTGTGCAAATTTAGTGTGTTTTGTGTTGTTAATATGACGTGTTTTGATACCTTGAATATTATTTCCTCTCCTGATCAATTCCTTTCGTCCAGTGGGTCACGGATGCGTCTCTCTTATTGAGTGAACCACGATTAGTGAAAATGATAGACGTGTTTTTATTCTAGTTATAATATGTTTGGACGTGTTGACTTACTATTCTCCTTCCGCTAGTCAAGGAATGCATTTCTCCAACTCGGTGAAACATGCAAGAAATCAACATTCTCTCCGTGGCAAGAAAAATGGACGCTTTTTCTGTTACGTGTTTATATATCTTGATTAGTATTTATTCATCTATCTATCAAATAATTCAAGTGAGTCAAAGATGCATCTCTGCAACTCAACGAAACATATAAGATAACATTCTACCCACGCAACATAGAATATAGACGTGTCTATTAACTTTTTTCATATACTTTGTGCTTGTACATCTTGATTGCGTATTTTCTCTCTAATAAAGTCAGGAAGTGTATCTACCTTAACGATAAACGCGAGAGAATATTTCATTCCCACTTCACGAAATGTAGACTTTTTTATGTTTACTTTAAATACAATACGACGCGTTTGAAAATCTGGATTAACTATATTACCTCAGCGAGCGTCAAGAAATGCGCCTCTCTAACTCGGGCAAAAGTCGATCCCTGTGTCACGCACTTTCACTCCCTCTCACACCTGGCTCACCTTCTCTCCTGCCTGTCACCGCGTACACATGCAAGAACCGCACATTGGAATAGTACACACTCTACACTGAGTAAACATCGACAAAACCACGTAAATAAAAGAATTTTCCAATAATCTACTTATGCCACTCTACTTAACAACCTTAGAATGGTAATCACACTACTCACTGAAATTCTATGAAGATCTACGTGAATGAACCTGTTTTTTTTTTCGTTTATTTACTTTATTCAGTCACGTCTGGGTAAAGAATAGTTTATTTTCCACACGTACTTCTCTTCCTTCCCTTCTCCAAGCGTTTGCAGAGTGGTAATGTGGCAGATACTGAGGCGCCGCGCGGACCTCGCCGTCTCCCAAACACAACACTCGTGGTCGGGCACCCGGGACGCAGGTATAGCGCCCTCCCCCGCAAGCCGCGCACCACCCACTGGCCACTCAGCCGCGCCACTACCATCACCATGCCTCCGACGCTACCTGCCCGCCACCGCCACGCCACGCACCCACCTGTCCCATCTTATCCGTAGCAATGCATTCGTGCCATCACTTGGAAGTATGTTCTCTTACTCCACTCTACTGCATCTAACCTCAATCTCATAATGCCTACCCAGCGTTACACAAGTAAGACACCATTTTTGTCCACCACATCCCCATTACTATATTATCTATAGTCTATACCATCAACCTACATCCACTCAATCAACATCTTCCAGTCACATACCACTACCCTTTCACATCACAAACCTTATATTATTATCAGCAGGAATCACCACATTTCACTATATTCAACACACCACCACGTCACGTTCATTCGTAGCCTCCTCGCCTATCTCGTCTTCCATTCAGTGCAATAGACACTGAAACCGCAACCAACGCCAAATTCATGGAAACAGTCACAAGAAGGGGAGAAAGATTGAGGAAAACTACTTGCAGGACTGTCTCTTTCAAAAGCATTACTACAAGCCAATAGTAACCAAGCGCGTGAAAAAAAAAATCATAAACGTGAAGTACAAAGAGTATATTACCACAAGATCCGATTGCAAACATTAACCTTCATTACAATCAACGTACAAAGCTATGAGTAATTCAACACCAGTTAACCATGACATCAATAAGTTAGAACTCACTTTTAAGGACACGATGAGAGGTGAGCGTAGGTATCTTCAGCTTCCTGTAACAATTAACGTTTCAGGAGTCCGCACACGTATAAACACTTTTGTGCTGTGTAACAACAGTTACTGATGACTGCTCACTGCTGCCCGTGTGGTATGCTACCAGCTAGCCTCGTCTCCGACCCATCCGAAACGAGTCTCACATTCTTGTTCTATAGGAAGGCATGTGATTGGTTCAGTGACTCGGGATCCACTTAGCGAGCATAACCAGGAGTGTCAGTATTTCCCAGTAGTGTTCCTTTGTTTAATAGTCATCAGGGGGCAGAATTAATGTACAAGAAAAGATGAAATAACAAAATATTAAAAGGTTGTCAATAGTTAAGGTATCAGTCAGAAGAAGTGTTGCCATGTTCACAAGTCCTTAAGCAGTGAAATTATCGTACTAGAGATGATGAAACAGCGTAATATTGAAGATGATTACCCGGGTTCTTCAGTGTGTGGTGTTCACTACAGTCACCTGCTGATTATGTAGAAATCTTTTTTTA
Source organism: Portunus trituberculatus (assembly GCF_017591435.1). Classification (NCBI taxonomy): domain Eukaryota; kingdom Metazoa; phylum Arthropoda; class Malacostraca; order Decapoda; family Portunidae; genus Portunus; species Portunus trituberculatus. The sequence continues at coordinate 21,002,247 of NC_059271.1, read as the reverse complement.
GTTTTACATAATTCCCCCTCAAAAAAAAAAAAAAAAAATAGTAACTTCAAATGCAGTGAAGGTGCAGCACGGAAATGTTTCAGGATATTTTTTTTTTTTTCATGGTGTAGGCTGTAATAGAAATGGTGCACCAGATTATGCTAATAGTGATAGTTATAGTTACTCGGAACACTCCCTCAACCATCAGCCCACATTGTTTTCATGACAGTCAGATGAAAAACAAAAACGTCACTACTGCTGCATGTTCCTAGAATTGTGTCGACCATAGTTTGAGCGAGATATAGGAGTATACGGAGTTATGCCAGCGAAAGTGAGCCATTATCTGCAACGAGTTATAATTACATGAGGCGTGTTTAGCAGACAATTTGGAAGGTTGTTGCGAAATACAATACCATGGGTGAATTTTTTAAAAGTGCATCCACTGTTTACTGACTTCTGTGTACGACCAAATGTAGCTACCATGTAATCTAGACTCATTATTTCATAACAAAATGAAGCTAGATTTTAAATGTGCACCCCATTATTTGACGGAATATAGTTAGTTCCTACTCAATAAAGTAAGGATGGCGCATTCTGAGAGGGTGGATGTAGAGAGTAGAGGAACAATATATCTAATAATTGACTGGTTCGTAAGATGAATATCTAGAACATATGGAAGAAAACAAAAAAAGAATAAATAAATGATAGTCATCTCTTTTCGTATTTTTTAAGAGTATATTCAATAGCAAAAGAAAACGAAAGCCTGCAACTTTTAATAAATTCTCATTGTGATAAACAGCAATTCACAGCATTAAGAAAAGAGAACAAAAGCTTCACAACCACCTAATAGAGGGATAATGGAACAAAAATAGATATACCAATATTTAACCAATATTATATTCAGAAATTACTCCAAATAGATAAGTAGGTAAATGAATAAACTAAATATGAATGCCTTATAACTCTTTAGTGATTAAGGAAGATGTGCGAGAGCAATGTAAAGGTTCAGCTTCACCCCCATCCCTAAGCCACTCCCTGGCCACTACCCAACACAATATAAGGATTATCAAGTGGCATTTTTTCCCGCTCACCACTAAACTTCAGAGTAAGAGTCGCCGTTATGAGGAATATTAAGTGGCATTACTTTTAATCTATCAAAATCTTACTCGAAATTAGTAGCCTAATAACCCTGTTCTGACATTTAATGAGTCACCAGAGAATACCTTAGAATACAGTGGAAAATACACGTAGAAAAAAAAAGCTAATAAATAAATAAAATCATACGCAGAAATAAACACAACTGGAAGGATAAAATTGTGGTAAGAATATTAGTAGTATCATGATTTATTTACACTTTTTTTGTGGACAACTTAACGTATTGTCTCCTCTATATCTCCATCAATTATAGTGTATCTGTTTGCTCAAGAATACACACATCGTCTACCGCACACCTTAATGAATAGAGTTAATGCAAGGTAGATGAAAATACGTAACATTATCAATTTTATTACTTCTATTAATACAACTATTAGTACTGAGACATGACATTATGAACATGCGAAAGAAAAACCACTAATGATTCATCCTACTGCAGTTCCATGACCAACCTAAACTAATGTCACCTTACTGAACCTTACTAGTTTGAATCAGTATCTGTGGAGTTCGAGGTCGGCGCTGCATCATCAAAACCATAGTGATCGTAAGCAAAATCTCCGTCTGTGGAGGTAGAGGTATCGGTGGGAGCATCAGATTCAGAATCCGAATCAGTAACATCGGAATCTGTATCTGTGCTTGTGTCTTCACCCATTATATTAGGGTCGTCTGATGTTGAGTCAGAGTCCGTGTCTGCCTCGTGATATTCAGCCGTGATGTTGCGCAGGGAGGCGGTGTCATCCAGAGCACTGTGGGTCGCCGGGCTCCTCATGACGCTCGCGAAGAGGCACAAGCACACCAGAGCAATTTTAGCAAGACTCATTTTGTTTTACTTTCACGGAAGATATGTTAATTGACACTACCAGTGAGTTACCAACAGGAGGTTAAGTAATATATGAGGTGTACCGGCATTTCCGCACTCAAAACATTACCGTTAATCTATGTCATTCCGTCTCTGGTAATCCCTGCCCGCCAGTGGGACGCTCTCAGCCAGCCGTTTTCTTCTTTCCCTCCTTTGTGGCAATATTTTTTCTTTTCTATCATGTGAAACTCCTGAAGCTGAGGATTAGTTATGGTTTTCATTCTATGCTTTATATGATTTCCAGCCGTTCACCAAGATTGCTACAATAATCCCATAGGTGACCAAGATTTTGCTTCCAAACGGGCGCTCGGTAGGTCAGTGAGTTTCACAAGACTTGGTGAACGGTGTAATTCATCGTTCGTTCGGCATGTGTGGGTGTGTGTTTCACTGTTTGATCTGCTGCAGTCTATGACGAGACAGCCAGACGTTACCCTACGGAACGAAGTCAGAGCTCATTATTTCCGATCTTCGGATAGGCCAGGCTGAGACCAGGCACACATCACACACCGGGACAACAGGGTCACAACTCCTCGATTTACATCCCGTACCTACTCACTGCTAGGTGAACAGGGGCTACACGTGAAAGGAGACACACCCAAATATCTCCACCCGGCCGGGGAATCGAACCCTGGTCCTCTGACTTGTGAAGCCAGCGCTCTAACCACTGAGCTACCGGGCGTGTGTGTGTGTGTGTGTGTGTTTCACTGTTTGATCTGCTGCAGTCTCTGACGAGACAGCCAGACGTTACCCTACGGAACGAGCTCAGAGCTCATTATTTCCGATCTTCGGATAGGCCTGAGACCAGGCACACACCACACACCGGGACAACAAGGTCACAACTTCTCGATTTACATCCCGTACCTATTCACTGCTAGGTGAACAGAGGCTACACGTGAAAGGAGACACACCCAAATATCTCCACCCGGCCGGGGAATCGAACCCTGGTCCTCTGACTTGTGAAGCCAGCGCTCTAACCACTGAGCTACCGGGCGTGTGTGTGTGTGTGTGGCTAGACACCAGCAGAGTAAGGCCTCCATGAATCGATGTCACATCAATAGGTTGGTGCATTATGAATGGTTTATCGTCCTGGAGGGGTGCGTGCTGCAGGGTGGGGAGTGGCGCGTAATCTCATATCCCTTGACCTCAGGTGGGGAAATCAATACACAGATGCATACCCAAGTAGTTTTGACATTCCTATACTGCACATACAGACAAACAGACATGAAAACACAACTGGAGGGGAAGAGAGAGAGAGAGAGAGAGAGAGAGAGAGAGAGAGAGAGAGAGAGAGAGAGAGAGAGCGACAAACAAGCTATAGCCTCATCAGAAGTCTCCTCAAGCCTTAGTAAGGAAACGGGTCAAATTAACTTGCTTGTGCTGAGAGCTATATATATACTGGCCTGGATATCCCACTAAAACCAGCAATAAGTGTATGGAAGACGTGACTACCCATTCATCCCTAAGGCCCGGAGGCAGGAGAGAAACCATGATTTCACAAAATCTATGGAAATGTGTATGGGAGGCGACTCACTCCATTGCGATCTCCTATAGACGCAAGTGAGGGTGACCGTGGTGTTTTTTATTGTGTTTCGTACACCAGTCAATCAGTCTTAGGCGCGTCATCCAAGAGTTCAATGCAGCAGGAGAGAGAAAGTCGTAGAGACGCAAGATTTTTTTTTCTTTTGTGTGCATGTATAAAGAAGACTGGTTGAATATAGATTAATGAATAGCTTGATTGTCGCCCCTATACACGTGACTTCTGCAGCGCCTGTCTTTTGTTATAATATGATGTTTATGTCCTGATATCAGTCTACATTTTTTTTTTTTTTTTTCCCTCCCGTACGTGTCTTCTTCTCTATTTCTTCTTTTTCGTCGGTCTCTTTCCCTTTTACAGCGAGACTTTATGATGCAGACGACACGAGCCCAGATATTAGAATATTGTACACAGAAGACCACACACACACACACACACACACACACACACACACACACACACACACACACACACACACACACACACACACACACACTTAGTTACATGTGTCATGCGAAAATCAAGTCTTTCCTTCGGTCACATTTACTAACATGCATCTACGTGTCTTCTCAGTCTGCTCCATACTCCTCCACTGCCTTATATCCGCCCAATGTACTCTGTAATCTTACTCTATAATCCTCTCCACTCCTACATCTCCCAGCCTACCCTACACTACTCAAATCCCTTCTTCAGTGCTCGCTGCCACTTGAAATACCCATCGTCATTCCCTTGACAAACACTAATTCGTTGCCATCCTTCTATACGCCTTTCATTCACCAACACAAACTTGGGAGGGCTGAGAGTGAAAAGAAACGAAGCTCTGTAGTGACACTCGTGACAGATATTAGGGAAAAGTCGCCAATTCTCGTAATCCTTTCATAATTTTTTTTTTGTGTGTGTGTGACCTAACGCCCGAGGCAAGGCGCTGCACACTTTTTGCTGATAACTGGATTTTTCTAGCGCTCCGTGATATGTTGGGAATTGATAATTCTACACTTTTTGAAGACATGGCCATCTAGTTTTGAGATATTATAGATATATTTATATAAAGTGAGCAATGTGTTAAAATATATTTCATAAGAGTATTTCTTTCAGGGATGTCTGAAGTTTTTAATGTTTACCAACCTAAACACTGCCTACACTTGAGAGCAGTATTTCTTGAAATACTCGATACGGGAAATGCAGGATGTTTTTTTTTATTCACTTATAAAACAAATAAAAGAACATACACCTAAATAACAGACTGAGATCTCCATCAATCGAAATATTTATGTGACGGACATTTTCATGAACTCAAATTGCTTCCAGTATTTTGAATTCTGTCAGAAAACGAGTGTAGGCATGTCTGGCCCATCCAGCTCCTCACAGCACTATTGTTCCTCTAGACTCTAGAGTCTAGAACAAGAGATTACTTTCCTCGTGTGGGAAGAGCCAATCAGGACAAAAGACTTTTTTATACCACTGCTGTCATTATTTTCCTCTTTCCTTCTCTATAGCAACCACTAAGAAGATTCGTATGAAGCCCAATGAAGTCATAGCACCAATAGATATTTCCTCCATATATATATATATATATATATATATATATATATATATATATATATATATATATATATATATATATATATATATATATATATATATATATATATATTTCACATTCAACATTTCACTCCTGAAGTTCATACACTTTCATGTGAATAAGCACGGCAATATTACTTAGCTTCGCAGGTTAATTAAGTTATATAGGCATAATCTGAATTATTATAAGAACACCATGCCGGACCTGTGACGTAAGCCTCGCCCTAATCCCGTGCAGTGTTCTACTCCCTGAAAAGACTGATCACCCGTGTTGGCAACCCTGACCCTCTCGCCCACCCAGCCCGCTGTCCTCATGGCTCCTATGTGTGCCGGACGCCCAGTCAGTGGGGAGCTTTTCAATAATTCACACATGCCCTCTACTCACTCACTTGTTGCGGCCTCGTGTTACAACAGTTGTACAGATGACGCCTCAAGCACGGCGAAATACTGTACCGAGCTGAGGGAGAATTAAAACCACGACAAAGAAAAGTTTCGTAGCCGTCGAGCCTTCTCACTACGCAGTCTACCCAGGGTACCGTCAGCGTCACACCTTCCAACATAACACTTTGTGAGTGTTCCTTCCTGTGAGTTACATGATCATCAACCAATCTAGTAAGTTAGTTAAGTTGTTAGTTAGTTTAGAAAATTATTAGCATAATCTAATATAACTAATTAAAACGCAATCTAAAATAAACAAATCTAATCCAATCAAGGTAATGCGTGTAGGCAATAGTTTATCGTCAAATTGTCAACATTTTCTTTTCCGAGTCTCCTATATCCTTCCCTCGTCCTGAATTTACCGTATGTGAGAGTTTTCCCTTGTTCCCTTCTCCCAAGTTTGCCGCTGTGCCGCTGCGCCGTAACTTTTTGTGAAGCAATCTCTAACAAGTCTATGAGGAGGCGCTGTGACTTCCGGGGAGCGTAATAAGCTTATGAGAGGAGAATTTAGTATCCCGGGTCGGGGATTTCTTCAAAAATATTTTCCGAGGAAGTTGTGCTAATCGTACCATGCCTCGTCGTCCACTCTCTAAAATGTTTTCATTTATATTGTGTTTCCTTCATTGGTTTAAGAGGCAAGAAATTTGATCCAATTCAGCTCAGTAATTTTTTTTAGATGCAAAGAGATACGCAAGTAAATTAATAGGATGATAGATAGAGATTGTTTGATTGACTAAATGGTTGCTTTATATGCAGGTAGATATATAAATACAGTATCTTAAAATGCAAATACATAAGCACACAGATAGATAGATAAATAGATAGGTAGATAGATAGATAGGTAGATATAGATAGATAGATAAATAGACAAATTGATATACAAATAGATAAATAGACAAATATATACATAAATGGATAGAGAGGTAAATGAATACATAGATAGAAAAAATAGATAGACAGATAGATGTTACGTATATTGATAAATAGATAGGTAGATAGATAAATAGACACACGGATACGTAAATAGACATACAGATAGATAGATGGATAGACAGGTAGGTATACATCAAAATATATAGATAAGAAAAATAGATAGATAGAATATAGATAGATAGATATACAGATAAAAAGATAGACACACAGACATATTCATAGACGGGTAGACAGACAGACAAATAGACAGACAGACAGACGTAATAATTTTGGTCTCTCCTCGTTCACTCTCCTCTAAGAGCTCGATACGCAGCAACGCAGGAAGCCTTTACCAGTGCATATTTTTATTTTTCGATTTGTTTATTCATTCATTAGCGTGCCTATTACTTATTCACTCCAGCTATTTATTTATAATTTACTATTTTCAAAGCAATCTCAATTATTTTTTCCGTCTCTCCTTAAATGGTCTGTAGCTGCTGCTCTTTACCTTCTGCTCCTGACTCAGACACACTAGTCTAAGAGAATTAACCATAAAAAAAAACTAATATATTCTTCTCCATGGTAAGTCCCACGAACTCAACCTAGCGTAACATAATTTCATCTTGGAGGAAATGAATATGAGGTATTTCATATGGGGTAGAAATGCTCTTTAGGGAAATTTACCTTGAGGAGCTTATGGTCTGTGATGGGGAAGGAATTTTAACCTTGTGAAATGGAGGATCTAGCTCGTTTATATTAACTACCCAATCTAGTGAACAATAGCGTAAAGGATAACTGCAAGAAACCAGCCAGCCTTCACAAAATATGAGCATCTATATATAAGTGATATAAGGAATACAAACAATTTTCCTGGTCAGTAGTAAGGATAGAATGAAAAAAAATGGTTCAGGTTTGATAGAGTTATGTTTAAAAGGTTTTAAATTAATGTGGTAAGTTAACGGAATGGCGTCAACAATCAGGTTACTAATGCTAACTCAATGTGGAGATTTAAATGATTGGGCGAATCTATGGATCGGATGAGTTGAAATGGTTAGACATATTTTATGCAAGGACGAACAAATATAGGTCTGAAGGCTTGCTGCAGTTTCCCCCTTCTTTTTTAAATTCTAATGTTTTTGTTTTGTTTTTCTTTTATCCATCTGTCATCCCTATCCATAAATTAATGTAATCTTTCAAATCATACCACTGAGTCCGCACCAGCAATCCGATTACTGACTTCACCTACCACTTTATCTAAAACTTCATGATGATATGATGATATGGTAAGGGACATGATGGTAAGCAACAACACTTCCACTGCCAAACAATCTTCTCCACAATCTCATATAACATTCAAACCTTTAATTTTAACTTCATCTTGGGCTGTCAATAACTAAATCAAAGGTCTATGTGATATCAGCAAAGATCTCTACCATCAATGTTGTCTATTTTTCTTTTTTATTTACATGGTACTGAATATTATCCTGAGATGGAGAAAGGAAGACTTATAAAATTCTGGTAACATTGAAAAAGGAACGTAGTGTGTGTGTGTGTGTGTGTGTGTGTGTGTGTGTGTGTGTGTGTGTGTGTGTGTGTGTGTGTGTGTGTGTGTGTGTGTGTGTGTGTGTGTGTGTGTGTGTGTGTGTGTGTGTGTGTTGGTGAGGGCTTCGGTCAGTCATAATGAAAGCGGGAATCACCATAACTTTCAATGCACAGTGGTCGTATAAATGCAGCACGTCCCGCTTGCCACTCTGTTCTTTTTGTTGTTTTTTCCATGGTAATAGGACAATACGTCGCGAGTTATATGTATGAGCTCCCAATAATTCCTCCGGTCAGTGTTCCCATCCCCTTTAAATGGCCCACAGCACACCCTCGCTCCGCCTGGTCATGTCCGCATCCTTAACTGCCTCACTGCTCCACTAATTTCTATATCGTTACATACAACATTTTTAGACACGTTTATACTTTAGTCTCTTCAGCGGAAATTAATTCTTTATCTTCTTTGTATTTTCTGTGTCCATGCCAACAAATTTTCATAGTGCCTGGAATTCTAAAACAATAATAGCATAACAATAAAGGGTTTACAGTAATGGACAAAGCGACATGAATGTGGTAGATAGCAAAAACCATTTTTTTGATTCCCTTTCTCTTTATCTATTAATTTATCTATTGTATATATTCATTTTTCATCTAAGTATTTTACTTTTTTTTTTTTTTGCATGGGGAGCATTTGAAAGGGTTTGTTATCGTTTATTCTTTTTCCTTGACCAATGTCCTTCATACATAACAAATGAATGAGTAAAGATTGATCACGTATAGAGAAAAAAATATTAACACTATATGGTATTATTAAGTCTATGATGATGCATACCTTTTGTAATTATACGTCACTATTTACAATGATGAAGCATTTACTTAACGAGTATTCCGATTAACAATAAGTTATTTCATGTGATTTAGGAATTATCTGTGCTATTTGGAAATAATATGTGTTAATGAATAGCGTTGATGCTTAAAATATATTCTTCATTGTAAAGTTTATACCTTACATGCTGTTAAAAGTCACATCCAAAAATCACCGTTCTCCGAAAACCCACATAAAGTCACTCTAATGTACACTTCCTTTTCCTCGCTACACCAACACTACAAATATGCCCCGCTGCATCACAACATCTCCACTCAACTCGGTGTCACCACCACTAACACTACAATCATTACTACCATCACAACATTGTCCTCTGCACTTCACGGCCTCAACACTCCACACCACACTCATGGCTAACGGACACTCTACCCTCTTCCTTTGTACCAAGATAGGTCCTTGTCGCCTTCCTTCACTGGGCCTGCGACACCAACACCTCCCGTTGTTTACACACAAAACTCGCGACACTGGACACGGGGCGCGCACACACAGAATATTTCAACACCCAAGAAGAGAGCGATAGAGGTTACCCAAATCCTCCAGTGCCATGACTTTGAGATACTATATGCTTGCAGTGTTCGAAGCTACGTAACTCTATCAGGTATTATATTACGAGTAAATTTCTACTTCATATAAGCTTTCGGCATCCAAAATTTCTCCTAAATACAACTTTCACAATGATTTAACTGTGCCGTGTAAGACCGAGTTGCTCAGACTGGGATACGATTTCGTAGGTTAGGATAAGATAGAGTAATTTGAGTTACGTTGAGATGGTTTAGGATAAGTCAGGTATAGTTCAGGTACGTTAGGTTTGTTAAATAGGACGGGATAAAATAGGGTGTGAAATATGCAAAGTAGATTAGGTTAGGTTATAGGTTGAGAGAGAGAGAGAGAGAGAGAGAGAGAGAGAGAGAGAGAGAGAGAGAGAGAGAGAGAGAGAGAGAGAGAGAGAGAGAGAGAGAGAGAGAGAGAGAGAGAGAGAGAGAGAGAGAGAGAGAGAGAGAGAGAGAGAGAGATCTGCGTATCGTGTGTGTGTGTGTGTGTGTGTGTGTGTGTGTGTGTGTGTGTGTGTGTGTGTGTGTGTGTGTGTGTGTGTGTGTGTGTGTGTGTGTGTGTGTGTGTGTGTGTGTCATGGTGTTTAACACCAGGAAAGCCTTGAGTGGTGTCGCGACATCACCCCCTCTCCGTTATGAGTGGGGTATCTTCTTAAGAGTGGTTTTCAGAAATGAGTGAATGAGAAGGAAGAGGTGGAAGAGACCCGAGCAGAAGAAAAAAAAAAGAACGAACGAGAAAAAGAGTATAGCAGGGTACAGATGGAATATCAAAATTATTAAGTAAAATGTTTTCAAGCTCCTCTGAATTAATTAGAGTATATCATTACTGTCACTACTTATACAGGATGTGACATCTTGATTCACCTTCATTAAGCTGTACCGGAACACCATACAAGAACGCTAACGTGCTGCCTTGCTGAGGTGTGGCCATGGTCGCCTGCCGGTGCCCTGTGCTGCTTGTGGCCCTCACGGTGACCATAAGCATGCTGGAGATGGGCTCACGTGGCCTGCAGCTGTATGAAGAGGAACCCCCTTCCCCACACCCTCTCTCCCAACAAATCTTGCACAGTGAGAAGCAACCCGAGCCTCACCCCAACGCTGGCACCTCTGCGGACCTCAGCCTTGTGATAGACGGTAGTTGCGGAGATCAGGCACCAAGCGACGCTCTCCACGACCCCGACCACAGGGAGGTGAAACCCGCCCACGCCTTGGATGCTGCTAGCCGCGCTGGGAGGCTGCAGGTAATATTCATAGCAAGGCTCTCGGATTTTTTTTTCTATGCAAGACACGTATCCTTTTGGGGGGGATAAAAGTATGTATTAAAGCTTTCCTAATCTTATGTCTAAAAGGAGATCAGACATTCTGTATACTTTTATATATAATATCTTGTTTCCTCCTGTAGCTTCCCACACTATCACATTTACTGGTGTGATTATGTAATATACGAGTAGATGCATTGAAACTGCAGTAATTCAACCATGAATATAATCTCACTACTATCAGTCCTTCGTTAAAAGGTGTTACTTTCTACGCAGTATATGAGTCACCCTGTTGTTCTCCGCTAACATTCTCTGGCCACACAAAATGTAGTTTTCTTGCAATAAGTTACACGTTGAGCTGTATTTTATGTCTTGTTATGTTTTCCTCACAGCGGACGGTGAATCCTTGGGAGGCGGTGCTGCCGGGGAAACTGAACCATGGGGGAAAGTCCCGGAAGAAGAGAGCAGCCCTGTACTGGCCCAGTGGCAGCGTTTTTATCGCAGAGTTCTTTTTCGTCATCCCCATCGAGGCGCCCACGGGAGTCAGTGAGTATGAAGGGATGCAGAATGTATTTCCTGTCACGTAAATATGTACAGTTGTATTTCATCCACAAGATTTCTTCCGTAATCCTCCATATGACGAATTAGGTTACGTTATGTTACGTTACATTAGACTAGGTTAGATTAGTTTAGGTTTTAACTGTTTTTGGAGATGGGTGGAAATATACATAATTATTTTCGTGGAGGAATCTTCGTTGGTGGAATTTACCGGAGTGGAATTCAAATGAAAACAATGTGGTGGAGGGCACAAACTTACTTGAGTTATATCTAATCATTCAGGAATAACGTGGCGTAATGATTTTTTTTTTTAAACTTGAATTCAATGACATTGCAACAAAATACATAACATTGCCCACTATGAAGCAATTCTTTTCCTGGAGGTGACTTGATGCGTCTGAAAAAATATACTTATCATAGTGTCATTTCTTGCGTATGTGTGTGTGTTGGGGGGAGGGAGGTAGGCTATCCGGATGCGAACAACAATAACAACAATAACAGTGACACTCAGAAGCCACCTCAGCTTATGTGACGCGCCTTTCCTTGTGTCAATACCCCACACGCCTTGTCCCCATCCTGGCTATGACATTTCTCTCTCACGAAGCGACAATGGAGTTGCGTCGTCACCATTTTTACAATCGCATCTCCCACAGGCATTCCATTCACTATAGACGTCCCCTACGAGTTTACGCTGCCCAACATTACAGCAGCGGATTTCTTTAAACGAGAGAATATAGGCCGAGATGACCGACTCAACTTGTACGGCGTGGTGGAGAGGCTCTTCCAAAGGTGAGTTATTGGTTCTTTGTCTCTCCCAAAGGTTAGTTATTAAAAACTTGTCTCTTACGACGCTTATTTACTGTATTAGATCCTTGCTTCGTCCAAAGCTTAGTTATTAGTTCCTTGCATCTAACAAAGTTTAGTTATCAGATCTTTTACTCGTACCTAAGTTAGTTACTATTTCTTTTTCTCTTACAAATGTTAGTTATCAGGTAAAAATTCTAAGAGGAGGAGAAAAATAATAGAGCTAAATATTAGTATCACCAGATTGATTCAAGTACTAAAAAGGTGAAAGTTCTGCATTGCTCTCCTTCTTGATAGGAAGGGTTGTCATATGTACTTTATTATAGATCGTAATTAGAAAACTTTTCCTTCTTTTTCCCCTCGTCTTTTCTCCTTTTTCGCTGTTTCTCTGGACATCTTTTTCTGGCCATTCAAGATTTACGTTTTTACATGATATGGCATGTTGGGTGCAGTCTTTATCCAGGTTAAGAAATACGAGAAGTCAACTCACTCAACCATCTTGTTAGGCTCATTCGAAAGGTCAAAATCTGTATGTATGTATGTATGCATGTATTTTAGTCTATATTGTATTTTTATGCATCTATAAGTGTCATATCAAGTCTACATAAGACAAGACTATATGTACAGTGGATGTGAAAAATACAGTATAAATAAAAATACACAACTATATCTCTACCAACAGAGTGAGTCTAAAAAGTCCCTCTAGGGCAGTGTTTCCCAACCTTTTCGCAGCGATTACCCAAAAATACAATTTCACAATCATCCATTACCCCAATGAACAAATACTCGTAATATAGGAAAAAAAGTAACTGTATTTCATACTTCAAAAACAGACAAAATAGAAACTATGCAACACAATAATGCAAATCTATAATACGAAAAGAAGTAATTTTAGTTCATACATAGAAAGCAGAAAAAATTAATAGAAATCTTCATTGAAATTATATGAAAATGTAAACTGATTGCCTCATCCCAAGCCAAACATCCATTACCCCAAAAATATGGGGTCATTACCCCACTGGGGTAATTTACCCCTAGGTTGGGAACCACTGCTCTAGGGTATTAGTTTCAGGCGCGTCGATGTGAGAGGTGCTTATCTATTGATGACGTCACTCATGAAATAAAATAGTCTTGAACCATACTCTGAAACACTTCTAAGCGGCATCACCATTTCTAAACGTTTATAGTAAAAGAGATAACGTATTTTAATGGTGGCTTTTTATGGTTTAGTGGCAAATTACAAGAATTTTACATTTTTAACAAGAAAAACACTTTTGAAAATCAGGCTAATCATCTCCATGGCCTTATCTGAATGAAAAGCAAAACGTTTTCTGAATACGAGAATTTATCCTGTTGAATTGTTCGTTAGTCAGTTAAACATTCGGAAAGAAGCATTTTTAACTGCTACTGTCAAAACTAGGAAGATGAAACACAATTAAAGTGAAGCAAAATTTAATATCTGAGTTTTCTTCGTTTTGGAACAAGAGGGACGTCTGCGGAATACTGTCATTATCATCACTATTATTATTATTATTATTATTATTATTATTATTATTATTATTATTATTATTATTATTATTATTATTGCTCTTATTATTATTATTAAAGGGAGTTAAAAGATACTACATGCGTGCGGTTTTATACAATACACGCACTTCACTGAGACAACGGATGGAGAACTCTTACGATGAAGTAAACAGCAGCCTCCATTGCCCTCTCCCTCCCATCCCGTCACAAGGCACCCATCATGAATTAATTATGTTTTCCCTTGCTTACATATTAATAGGCTTTTATCTTTTCATCCACATCATGTAATATCAAACCAACGTATACATTTAGGCATGTAGGACATGATGTTTTGATGAGAAACATGACCACGATGTCCTGCCACCGCCAAGATTTCTACCAACCGGTTCGTCCTCCATGCAATTTCGGGCCTAAACATTAGAACTCCAGCTGTTTTACGGAAGAGGGACTCAGGCCTTGGGCAACAAAAAGGCTGAAAAAAAAAGACCGAAAGATTGTAATATCTGTAATAATATGTATGCACTTCATAATTTCGCAGATGAACCATACATAAATGCAGCAGCAGACATGACTGACTGAAGAAATGAAGGATGGAAACAAGGTAACAAGGAATAAAGGAGGGAAAGAATGGAACGAAGAAGCATAATGGTTTTAACTTGCTCTCTTGACGTCACCAGTAGGGTTCCCGCATTGCCTTCCGGTAAATATGATTGAATGCCTTGTGAAAGAAATCCCTTTACGTATGGAAACCGTCTTTCAAATCATAAGCCTCAAGCGCGGGCGCGCACACACACACACACACACACACACACACACACACACACACGCGCGCGCGCGCGCGCTTTACTAGTCCATTACAAAGTTCCAAATACTCGTACTTGCTTGTCATAACAACTAAACACCCCCAGCCAGCCTCTCCACGTGACTGGTTTGGCGTGAGGCGACCTGCTTGAAGATTTACTGGACTAGAAATAATTACCTTTGTTAAGAAAATTAAAGGCTGCATCTTGTTCATTATGGCCGAATAATGAAGGTTACTTATTGCACGAGTGTTGAACTGCATGCGAACAAAATAGTAATGATACTGATGATGATGATGATGATGATGATGATGATGATATTAGTGAAGATAATGAGAGAGAGAGAGAGAGAGAGAGAGAGAGAGAGAGAGAGAGAGAGAGAGAGAGAGAGAGAGAGAGAGAGAGAGAGAGAGAGAGAGAGAGAGAGAGAGAGAGAGACGAAGGAGAAAGATTAAACCGAAAAGTATGTAGAGGATGCTGAGGGAGAGAGAGAGAGAGAAGGTGGTGGTGGAAGAAGTAAAAGAGGAGGATGAAGAAAAAGAAGAAAAAAAAAATAGAGTAAGATGAGGAGGAGTAAAAAAATTGTATACATTAATTATAATACCTGTGGTTTCCTAATGACGTATTGGTGCACTTATCAGTTCCGGCCAAAGTCATACAGAATAGCCAGGTAACTCCCCTTGACCTACATACATTGTGCCTTCACTGAATCATACACGGCTTGTGACTAAACTGCTTCGCTCGACACTGTTCCTCTTCGTGTTACTTTTCCTACTAACCCGTTCAAAACTGGGACACATTTTTACCTTGAGATCTATGTGTGATTAGACCACTTTATTGACATTAGTAAAGATCTATGGAGGACAGGAGAGTCTTCATAATTCTAATACTCCCCTTAAGTTTCTGCATAAACTCATCAAACAGTAAGCAGAATGTATATGGAAACGCCTCATGGTACTGAAGAGATAAAAAAAAAAAAGGTTCACCTCATTTACCTTTGTCTCCATTTTTCCTCTTTTTCTTTTCCTTTGTTTTCGTTTTTTCAGTGCTTTATTTTTCGTCATTATCCCTCAAATTATGCACCTCCAAGATCAATCTTTTGGTGTTATTCGTCAAAGATGATTACGAACGTCAATTCTTCTTTTTTTTTTTTTTTTTTACATATTCTATTATCTATTTCCATCTATCTGCAATCCATACGTTATTTTCCATTGCCCTTTCTTTTTTTTTCCCTGGTGGTTCTCATCCGAGCTTTATTTTTTGCTCTCTGGCAGTCAATGTAGATAATTTTATTCCCACGCTGCCTCACGTCACACTCGAGATACTCCGTGAAGGTGTTGATGTCCTCAGGTTCGGGCTGGACGGGCGGGCGTGTGTGCTGCGAGCGGTGTGCGAAAGAGCGAGCAGCAGTCTGGAGGGCGCCGGCATGATGGGAGAAGTCATTACTACCATTCTCACGTAAGATTCCTTGTGCCTACCTGATGCAGAGGAGAATTTTGGTTTGTTTATGTTGTACATGTGGTGGTAACAGTATTTCTGTCTCTGTTTCTGTCTCTGTCTCTCTCTCTCTCTCTCTCTCTCTCTCTCTCTCTCTCTCTCTCTCTCTCTCTTGGGGACATATGAAACTTTTCCCAGTTTTATTGCAATTACTTTGAACAATGCTTATGGATGTCACCGGGATTTTTAAGGTTGTTTTCTTGACTCCAATGATAGTTTGGCAGGGACTCTATAATGATCCAATATAATCCTTTAATTTTCGATAACTTAGTGACTTTTGAAAAAAGCCCTAATTGAAATTCAAAATATCTAATGTTTTAGCTTCTCCTTTTCTTACATCTAGCAAATGATTTGATTCTCTTGACCCTTTCATGTTGCTTTCCTCACCCAGGGCGTCTCTATCAATCGCCTCTGAGGGCATGTACGAGTACCTGGTGGCAGAGCACAACGGGAGGACACGAGGTGATTGTTGGGCGCTGTATCCGTCTTGCCCCATCTCCCTCTTCAACTGGCTCGAGTGAACGCTGCCCCACAAGTCATAGTTTCTTGGTTTTCACATGGACAAGAAACTATGCCTTGTGGGGTGCTCATGCAATTATCTCAGGCCATAGATAAACTTGTTATTCGATTTTATATTTGTGATCAGTTCTTTCTTTTAGGATTAGTATTTAGAAAGGAATTATCTTTAGTCTTGAGGATAAGGGCAGTTACTTGCATTTGATGTAATGTTCTTTTACCTTCCGTCCCTTGATATGTAGAAATATGTGTAATGGTTAATGTGAGAGGAAAATGACTGTTCTAATATAATCAAAAACGACTTGTAGTGTCTTCAACTCTCAAACGATGATTAGATTAGTAAATTGCAGATTACTTGATATATATACTTTTATCTATATATTTATGTGTGACAATTAGGAACATTTCTGTAATGTTTGATATTTTACTGTTATCCTTTCATTTTTATCAGTCTAAAGTTTCATCTCATTTGAGTAAATCATGTGATCTTGCACTCATAATCTTTCAATCACTTCACTGCCTACCACTGTCCCTATGTCACCAAGCAGACTTGTCACCTCTACTATGTTGCATTTCATTCCTCTATTTTTAATTACCACCACACTCACGCCTACTTTTATTACTTTCATCATTCATTCTTCGCACTATATAAGTGAATACTGAGCATTAAGGGGCTGATATCAACGTATATACTAAAAATATATCAAACTGCTTATAATCTTTATTAAAAGTCAAATATGCTTCTGTGGTCCTATCCGTTGGGTTTTGCACTTTCTTTTTATTTTAAATCCTATGATATTTCAAAAACTTTTTAGTCTCAGGATATTAAAGATGTTAATGAGCAAATCAGAAGACTTGAAAATGAAAGCGAGCGCAAAGTCGAAAAAGTCTGCAGTTTAACTTGCTTCTGACCACGACTGTACTTCAGCTTGCGCAGATGTGACTGAATGGATTTTGCAGTGATTATTTTTGTATAATCCATCACCGCAACACGTGGAGCAGCCTTTTTATTTTTTTTTATTTTAAGCTTAAGCAATGATATATCCTTCATACTTCTCACGTACATTGTTTGTCTTGTACTGCAAATAAGTATATAACAAATTGTCAGTCTGTTAGGTTGGCTAAAGTTTTCAGTAAACTAATTCTACTACTCGGGAGCACGTGCCAGTAATTATACTGTAGGTATGAGTATTGATATTCGTATCCTATTGTATATCAAGAATTAAAACCTATTTGGTAAGCAAGCATGCCTTAATGAAACATCCCTATTATTAGTTTAGAGGAGTGCCTCGAGCTTTACAAAAGTCTAACCTGACTTCACTCAACTTAATCTAAAAAAAAGAAATTAATGAAGCAAACCGCTTACTGGTTTATTGTAATGCCTCGAGCTTCGCAAAAAACTCTTTCCATGAATAAGATTTAGCTACTCACTGCATCAAAACAACGGGATCATATGGCGGCCTCATAGTTCTCGATATTCTTTTTAGACAATTCTCTTTTGGGATTGGCATCTTCAGTGTGCTTTTTGTCTTGTATATTTTTTTTACCAGAATTCCTTTGACATAGAAGGCAATCTAGCAAGACAATAATAGCTTGGCTTCTAGAGTCGAGGTCACTACTTGTTCAGTAACCATCTGCACCCACTTCAACTGTGCCTTGTATTCTTCCTCAGGCTGAAGCCAAGTAGTATCTGTTAAAAATCTATCGATAACAAGTGTTGGAAGGAGACAATCAGCATATAAGACAATGATGAAATGAGGGAAAAAGAGCAGCGCAACGGAAGTGACTGCAAAGGAATACTCGATTTCTGACCATAACTTTATCCTCCCAGAATGATGAGTACAGTACATAGCGGGGTAAAGCAGTGAGGCCAGACGTCATAACCTGGTAATGAATGGTAGTGTGTTTACTGGAGCAAGAATGGATGTTGACCAGAGAGAGAGAGAGAGAGAGAGAGAGAGAGAGAGAGAGAGAGAGAGAGAGAGAGAGAGAGAGAGAGAGAGAGAGAGAGAGAGAGACGCTATATAATCTTTTTTTTTTATACCAGGCTCCACGCATCTCAAAGAATTTCTTCTCCCTGTGATGCTCTCCCGAAAATGACGGTCAGCTGTCTCTTGATTACAAGAAATTACAGATAGGTAACATAATATTATATCGTCCCCCAGCAAAAAAAAAAAAAAAAAAAAAAAAAAAAAAAAAAAAGAGATAACCAGCCCCCTGTTATCATCCTGTTGGTGCGTGCAGATACTGTAGTGGTCATTACGATTGACGGGAGGGAAAATCACTAGCCTTCCCTTTCCTTCCCTTCCTCCCGGGCCAGTACACAGGAAGGCGGCAACGTAAGTCATCAATCACCCACGTACTACACTTCCTGCATTCCTGAGCTATATATGTTCACGGCTTGTCCCTGCACATTCTGTATTTACAAGCAGTTGCATCTGTTACTCCGTCTTCCGATTTCTCTATTTCTCTTCCTTGTTTTCTTCTTCATATGTCATTTTCCTTCTTGTTCTCTCTTTTTATTTGGTTATTCTTCTTTTCTTGCTCTCTATATGTGATGCAGGCTTCCCAGAATTATATCACGAGTACTGGGTGAAGAAATTTTGAGTCTCTTTAAAGATTTCAAGACACTTCTCCTCTAACTATGGATAATCTATTTAGGTGATTTCTTATGGGACTGGCACTTCAGTGGACTTTTAATTTAAACTTCCTTATTGTTGTCCTAGGCCAACACCACTCTTGAATAGAAAAAATGTTATAGGAAAATTCAATGAAGTGATGTTTGTGTTTTGATCCACTAGCGAAGCATGATCAGAAAAGCGTATGTGGTTTTATCTAATGCCAAAACTTGATTGTTATATCCCCTCATCCCCCTGTCTCTCTCTCTCTCTCTCTCTCTCTCTCTCTCTCTCTCTCTCTCCCTGGCTCGCTCGCTCCCTAGCTCTCCTTATCTCCTTATGGGTAGCTGTAGTGGATTATTGACATTAGTGGACGGTGGTAGTTTACGGTGCTATAAGTAGGTCACATTCAGAGAGGTAAAATAAGCGTGAATGAAGAAAATGACGAGGAAAGGAAGAGAGAAAAAAAATGTTTAGCTGTGGTGTATGTAAGAGCCGAGAATATATCAGTCTTTCAACTTTATTTCTTGTTGGTATATTAAAGTTTAATTCCAACCATGCATTATACATTCATATAGACCGCCCTTCCGTCCCTCCTTCCCTGAGCTTACGTAATTCTCATTCATTCATTTTACCTTTATGAAATCCTAAACGTGAGGAGACTGAGTTGTTGCTGGTGCTGAGTCAACAGGAAGCTTTTAAAGGAGAAGTAGGGGAATCTATAAACAAGAATGATAGGTGAATGAAGTATAATGTCTTATATACAGAAACTGCCACGTGTAAGTCCATTAGTTTCTTGCAGCTTTCCTTATTTTCTAATGTTCGTATGTTCTTGTGAGTGTCGTCTATGGAATGGCATCAAAAGAGACGGTCCCACTGGACATTACATCATATGAGCTATATTAGACGGTCCTCTTGCTTTCTTATAGATGGAAACGCTACTTGAAAGGAACGGAAACAGGAAAACTCTGCGAAAATATGTCAGAAAGCATACAGTTTTCTTTGCTGACTAAATTATTTTACGAAGTTTCGTGGCTTTTCTCTCATAATTGTGCTTGGTAAAATTTTCAATTCAGAAGACTCTGGCTTCATACAATTCTGAGGTGGAATAAATTATTTTGACAAGTTACAGAAGGCAACCTGGTTTCTAGGATTAATACTTTAGCTAAACTTGGAACATATACGTGCATAGCTAGACACTTTCGTCATCAGTGTGTCCTTAAACATTTACTCCTAAACAATGTATTTCATAAACAGACACTTTTTTTAGTTAGTTGCTTTGTACTATATTCTCTTCAGTAATTATGAAACCTAAAAAAAAATATTATTCTCATAGTCTTTTATCTGACTCTATGCAAACATATTTATACAGTGGACAAAATTTTACCAAAGAACGACCATAGCATTGAAAGGGCTTCCATACATATCCAGGCCACTAAATGGAAGAGAAATCAAGCCAATTTTCATGACATTGTATGGAGACGTCAGCCGTATTTCTGACGTTTGGAGGTAGCTTGAGGGTTAGAGTCACAGGTGGTCAGTGAAGTGTCAGGCCTTGGGATGCAAGGTTGATTAAATCCTGTAACGACTGTGACAGCGTGACGGCGACAGGGAAGGCGGAGGTGGCGCGTGCAGGCCCAGTAGGATGTGTGTGTGTGTGTGTGTGTGTGTGTGCGGACGGGCGAGGTAGGCAATGGGAATGTTGGAACCCTCACGGACACGCGAGATCCTGCAGCTCCACAAACACAAGATTAATAGTTCAACTTGAAGAACAG
Organism: Portunus trituberculatus; assembly: GCF_017591435.1. Taxonomy (NCBI): domain Eukaryota; kingdom Metazoa; phylum Arthropoda; class Malacostraca; order Decapoda; family Portunidae; genus Portunus; species Portunus trituberculatus. Next base: position 20,981,459 of record NC_059271.1, on the reverse strand, counting down.
TATCAGACACAAGCTATTAACCGTTTCAGAATTTGAGATAGTCAATTTAGTCAGAAGATTAGTTATCAGTGGTAGTTGTAGTGGTGGTGTTAATATGTACAGTAGTAGTAGTAGTAGTAGTAGTAGTAGTAGTAGTAGTAGTAGTAGTAGTAGTAGTAGTAGTAGTAGTAGTAGTAGTAGTAGTAGTAGTAGTAGTAGTAGTAGTAGTAGTAGTAGTAGTAGTAGTAGTAGTAGTAGTAGTAGTAGTAGTAGTAATTTGATGAGTAAGCAAACATGAGTTTCTAAAGCTTTCATCAGAACAAACGTCATCTTCAACTTAATACAATCTCATAATGGTGTCCAGAACAGAATAAAACAGACACCATAATATTGAAAAATGTTAAACTCTCGATCGAGGCTGGAGTCCTCACGAACCTTCAAGAGAGGATGGAGGCATCACGTTAATCATGTAACTTGAAGAATCTCATCAAACACAAACCCCAGTAATCCTAAATAAATTGAACTTTCTTCGTGGGAATCGAAACTCCATGTCAGATGGATTCGACGCCAGATGAATATGATAAGTGGCGATCGAGGAGCGAAATGCAACGATTCCTTTCCATGTCTTATAATAGTAATCGTTTAAAGTATACGTTTTCCTCTTCCCTTTACTTGTTGACCCTCTTGCGCATCTCACTTTCTTGAGCAAATAGGACGCCCTTTAGGTGTCTGCGCCGCTCCAGACTTCCGCACTCTTGAGACTCCCCCAAGAATAAAGTTGTACGGCTCACGAACTCACGAACTCTTCCGCCATTGCGTCACGTCTACCTCTACATTTTGTCTGGGACCTTCTCTCTCTCTTCTTTCTCTCTCACCGGAAGTACAATGACCGGTGGCCCTCAAAACCACTTATTCTTCTGTTTATTTGATTTCTGTATTAACGAGAGAGAGAGAGAGAGAGAGAGAGAAATGAAACAGTAACAGACAGAAGCAAAACTGACAGATACAACAAATAGATAAGTCAAGTTGACAGGACAGCAGATCGACAGATAGATAGACAGAAATGGAGAGACAGACAGGCAGACAGACGGATCTAATAACAATAATAATCTAAAATCACTCATGGATAAAATCTAGGACCAATGAAGAAAAAAATGTAAGACAAGACTCTGGCAATATCTTGACAACGTAATAGGGAGAGAAAGAAAGAAGAAAAAAAAAAGGAAAGAAAATATGCCTCAGAACGCATACTATTATTACGATATTGAGTCCGTGGAGGGTATCACAATAGTCCACAAAACTCCACATCTTGACCGATCCGAGCCAGCAGGTGTGGGTGGAGCGAGGAGTGGTGATGGGCGGAGTTCACCTGGCGGGGCGGGTCGGTGAGGGAGAGACAGCCTCTATATAACTCAGTAACTTGATACGAAGGCAATTTCCTTGTGGTGTTGTGTGGCAGTGAATCTCTGCGTGTCTACAAAGTAGGTGTGTGGTGCGTGATGTGCGGTGTACAGTGTGTGGCGAGAAAGGAAGATAGAGTAGTATCTTTCTTAGCGTATTGTGTGGGATGTCATGTGCTGCCAAAGAGTTTTCTTGTTATAAGTGTTTGTGTCCCTGTGTTTCATATGGACGCGTGTCTGTTTACTGCACTGCATGTGTGGGCGCCGCTGCCACTGTCCCGCACCAAGGCACTGCATGGAGTCGTTGAGACCATCTTAGGATGGCTGGAGTGTCACCAGACCGTGAAAATGTTATCTGCACGACTTACACGAAGTGAAATGCATGGAAATTAACTGAATGGCAGAAATTCTGACACCCTGACAACGAGAGCACTATTCGCAGTGTGCCGCAAAATGCATGATTTAAAATGTACATATTCGTATTAATGTCTTGATTTAGTTAAAAAAAAAATATAAAGAGAATATCCTGCATGATGCTTAAAATAATAATAATATAAGCACACGCCGCATGACCTCATTTATTATAATACTTCATGAACTTTTTAGTAACAGAAGCCCTGAGTGGCAACCTTGACAATGCGACATGATGCTAAATGCGCACACTCCAATGCATGATCTAGTCAATTTCATGAAGAAGATTGTTTCATCTCTTATGCAAATCATGAATATAGTAGGTACATTATCAATATTAATAGTTATACAGTCATCCAGTCTTTAATGTCGTAAATCCCAAGGCTTTCAATTACATATTCATCTTTACCCGCTGTCCCTCTGTCAGCATGGTGAGGTTGGACAAACATGCAGTGGCCATGCCGCTGGTGGTGCTAGTGGTGCTGGCGGCGGTGGCGGCAGAGTTAACAGAAACCTGGTTCGAGTACAGAGCCCGTACCCGGAAGGAACTCAAAAACAGGGCCAAGACTTCACTTGACACACATAAAGGTAAGCAGATATGTTGGCAGGCATGGCCAAGAAAGCACTGGCTATGCATATCCATTTCCCATAGCTGTGCCTCGTAATGACATTATGACGCTAATTACTTCGCTTCAGTAACCCTAAACGACCCGACCATGATATAACTATGGCAACTAAAAACTTGACTACGCCCTTTGATGCCAGTTGTATCTTAAAAATTTACACCATAAACTTGCAACAGACGACTATATTTATTAAGCTTATGAAGAAAGAAGTCACTACAGTCTGAGAGTTAAGTCAGAAGGGATTATGTACTCCTGTTTTGTCTCATTTTTCCTCCTCTCCCGATCACAGAGCTGGGGGAGCTACACGCCCGTCAGAAACGCTCAATTGCCTTCCCGACGGGCTCAACCTTCACCATCACACCTGTCCTGTGCATTCCTGTTCTCTCCGTCGGAGACCTCAGTGAGTAGCGCCTTGAGGGAGGTTGAGGGGAAAGATGATGAGGACTGTAATGAAGATGCGTTGCTTTTATTTAGCTGGTGTGTGGATATTCTTTAGTGCATAATGAACAGAACTTTCCCTATATCGATCTGTGGTTCTTTCCAAGTCTAAGATGTTAAAGTTTATACGATGCGCACTAGGCTAGTCACTCAACACGTGGCGACGCTCAGCACCCACAAATTCAGAGAACGGAACCATGTGACCGCAGCTATTCCCAGACCCATAGTCACGGCACAAATGAATATTGAAAGTGTCTTCATGAAGGCAGAAGTAATCTTTTTACGGAAAAGGAAATGGATGTTATTATTTTTCTAGTGTGCAACATAAACATGGAGACTGCTAAGATAATAAGAAAGAAACCGGTGAAAGTCTGCGCTCTTTCACCATATACTGAAATCAAATTACAACAAAACTGCTTTAGTAAAATGAATAAAGTCAATATGTTCTGAATTCATAGTATGACAATAACAATGATAATGGTAATAATAAAAATAACAATAATAATCGTAGGAATAAAAATAACAGTAATAATTGTAATAATAATAACAATAGTAATAATAATAATAATAATAATAATAATAATAATAATAATAATAATAATAATAATAATAATAATAATAATAATAATAATAATAATAATAATAATAATATTGTTAAATAATAATAATGACATTAATAATGTTGAATAATAATATTATAATAATAATAATAATAATAATAATAATAATAATAATAATAATAATAATAATAATAATGATAATAATAATAATAATAATAATAATAATAATAATAATAATAATAACAACAACAACAACAACAATGACAATAAACAATAATAATGATGTGTGTGTGTGTGTGTGTGTGTGTGTGTGTGTGTGTGTGTGTGTGTGTGTGTGTGTGTGTGTGTGTGTGTGTGTGTGTGTGTGTGTGTGTGTGTGTTAAGGAAGCAATTGCGTGTGGCATATATGAGAATGTACTACATACACATATAAATGCAACGAAGCAAAAAACAAAAAGCAGTCCAATAGACACTACTTTCCACTACGTGGCGACCACCGCTGTACTTGTCTGCACCACAAAACTCATATCATTAACAAAGAAGGGTCACAACACATGCAGCAGCGCGGCGATAATGTTCCTCAGGCTGGTGACCAGGCTCTCGCCTCCTGCTTGGGCCTCCTCCCAGCACCGTAATTAGCTTGCAGGTCAGCGCCCTGCTCTCCCCGTGACACACTTTGCCGGATATTGACAAATGGGACTGAGATTTAAGGGAAGAAGAGGCGTGACCTTACGGGTGTTTTGGTGCGGGCGGCGGAACAAGCAGCACTGGAGCGTGGGTGGAGACGCCTCCTTCTTGTCCACATGGGGAGTGGTGCTGGGCGGTGCAGTGAATGCCACACCCGCAGGAGATATATATACCAATAATTACATTTGATTCCATATACTTTGGTCGTCTCTTTTCAGTTGTTAGAGGAAGCAGACAATAGCAATGACAATGACAACACTAAATAAAGGACACCCGGAGGATTATAAAGACTTCTATGATATAAAGTATTTACGTTATAGTACATGATTATATGCATTTGTATTATAGTTTTATATAATTTGATTGCTGGTTTGTTTGACCAAATATTAAGACTTCATTGCTCTGAAACCGAATTTAAGAAAAGAAGACATTAGATGCAAAATGTTCGATAACTTAAACTGTTAAATATCAAGAAATTCCGTCTCGATCAACGGTTATCAGGTGAGAACTGTAATTTAAGAGGCAGGGTTCGTCTGGTGTGAAAGCTTCAAAATAATGTGTTTTCTGCGAGCAATGCCAGAACCTAACAGTCTGATATTTGCTACGCTATATTACAGCCGGCAGTGCATACAGTGCCTTGTGCCATTTTCAAAGGTCCGTCACTGAACAATGTGTCACGTAAACCTGCAAGTTAAAGATATGAGACATACGACTTAAAATAAAGCTCAAAACTGCCTATGTTAATGAGTATCAGACAATGCGAGAATAACTTTATCTTATCTCACAGTTGTGCGTTGTGATGTAACAATAATAGGCAGACACAAGAAGAGATAAACTTAGCAGCGTTATGTCACGAGATGAAGTAAGCACCCCCCTTTGCTCCTTCCCATCCTCGTGTGTACTCAGAAACAGAATTTTGAGAACTTGCATAAGGAAATAAATAACGCGTTCCAGAATTAGATAGCAGCAATATATCACGCTGCACTATAGATGTCAGGCGTAATAGAATAACTCAGCATGGTTATCAGAGGCACCGTACAGGCGTGAGGAAGAACCAGTGCACCGTTGGGGTCGGGAAGGCGCGACGCAGCCACGCAGGGCCAACAGTCACAGGGCCTCGAGCAGGTAACGCGTCTCTTTCACACACTCTTTTACACGAAGGAGGTGGCGGCGTGTACATCTGCTGGTGATGTCGATAGTGGTGATTCTTTTTTTTTACAATACCTTTTTCTTACACGTTAAGTCTTTCCTCCTTCTCCATTTTCTTCTTAGATTATGCCCCGTTTCTACACAAACTAGCTGTTTGTGATGAGCCTTCGCCAAGTAATTACATAATGTTTATTTCTACCTAGTATCTTCTTTTCTGTCTTGCATCCTTCCTCACACAGTCCATTCACTTCTTTTTCGGTCCTCCTCTCTCCCTTTTCTCATGTAAGTAATTCCATGTCCCTTGGCTTCTTTCCAACGTAATCCTGTCTTCCTCTTGTGTGTTATGAGAATGACAAAACCCACCCACAAAAATACTCATAGAAAACAAAAGATTCTATAATGATGAAGTGAATGCTTAATACTCGTATTGCTTCTCTCAGGTGTTGCTCATTGTTAAGATTTATGACAGCAATCTTATCGACTGAGATCAATAGTTACATAACTTAATTCTCCACTCCAGCAATTCCCGATATGGTATAGTGAGAGAAGTCTTCCATAAGAGATGCATGTTACCGTATCATGCTGTCGCCTCCCACTGTGTTAACATTAGTCATCCTACAGTCTCTCTCTCTCTCTCTCTCTCTCTCTCTCTCTCTCTCTCTCTCTCTCTCTCACACACACACACACACACACACACACACACACACATGTCATCTCCTTCAGTCTCGTCTTCCACACTCCCACACTTAAACCGTTCCAATCTTCTCCCCTCATTTACGCCACTAATCCCTGTAATCTCATACCTTCGCCATCACCCATACTCACCCAACCATCCACACGACCGCTTTCCTTACACTGAGTCTTTCCCTTTCTTCCCTTCAGGTGGTTTTCTCGATATTGAGCTTCCCTTTACGATCAAACTCCCTAATGCTACGCAGATTTCCTACGGCCGTATGGATGACGACAGGATAGGTATCTACTCAGTTATCATCAATACGCTAAACAGGTGAGTGTGTGAATCAGGTGTGGTGTTACCTGTGCTTAAATGTGTGAGGTAATAGTCGTAACCAGTGAGTGTAGGAAGGATCTGAATGTTTATTTGTTTTGTTGTCTCGTTATTTTTTGTGAGGTTTTCGTAATTAGTGTTGGAAGTGATGATTGTGATTAGATATTTACCATTATATTCACCATTATCAGTCTTTGCGTATCATATTTCCGCTGCATGATTATAACCCTTCCCTAACCTACTTTATGCCTCTTTGTTGACTCCCCATCTATTCTAGCAAACAAACTCATCTTTATATGTGTTTTTTCGGCTCTGCCTTCTTTTACCACTCTTATTGTTCATTAAAGAAATTTGCTTCACTCACTGTTTCAGATGTGCTGAAGTCACTATTATTTATCCCTATGATGCTCAATAGAATTACCTTAATATTACTGTAATTTCCTCATTTCTTTGACCGCGTGTGGTTGGTGGCCCAGGTTCGGCGTGGACGGAAAGGCGTGTCTGCTGCGAGCCGTGTGTGAGGTAGCCGAGTCTCCTCTGAGGGACGATGGCCTCTTGGGGGAAGTGCTCAACATCATCCTTACGTAAGTCATTCGTTTTATTTCCATTTTTCTTTGAACTCTTTCACTACAATATGGCACAATCACAAGACTAAGACGATGAATAGAACCTTTTAGAACATCTACAAGAAAGAAAAGGCCACGAAAAGAGCAGATTATCCAATGTTTAGCCAGTATAATGCTCAGAGGTGGCTATGTAATTAATAAAAAATGCCTCAGACTGGTTTATGAATAAGAAAACATACAGAACAGCACTAAGAGTCTAGGAATTCAGATGACACAAAATTAGTGAAAAAAAGAAAATTCATAAGACAAAATAGAGAACTGCAAACTCATTAAATGGAAAAGGCAATTCAAGTACACTTCACACAGTTTACTGTATTACACATCCAAGTTTTCATGATGTTCAGCGACGCTCGCATTGCAATTTTCAATATCGTGGTTTCCGTCAGATTGCACTACACTTCTGCTTTCTGGTACCACGTAGTTAGGATCATCGGTAAGTTAATAATTTACTCCAGTGACATTAACCATCCCCTTTCTCTCCCTGCAAAATTGCCATCACTTTTTGTGTTTGCCATCAGAATCATCCAAGACATTTCCTTCCTGTCGTGCAACAGTAACCAGGACCACACAGGCAGCATTTCATGCCCATGACAAAGTATTCTATCTTGCTACTCTCAAGGAAAAAGTCTCCATTACCTCATATTATCTCAATCATAAGAATTACTTCCACCAACGTCATGGCGATGGATCTCGTGGGTGCAGCGGCTGACATGTTACTCATTTGCATTGCTTGATGAGTGACTGAAGTGCTTGTTTCTTTCTCTCCCAGAGCCTCGTACGGAGCTTCCTCGAGTCATCTCTACGACTACATCAACGCGGAGCACTACGGAAGGGCGTACGGGGACTGCTGGTCGGCCTACCCTCAGTGCCCCATGTCGCTATTCAAGCTGTTCTACGATCACAACGAGTTATAACCCACCGCTGAAGACTAACTCGCTACTTAAACAAATGTTTCACCACACCAGCCACTACCTCCCTATGCCATCCTGGTGTTTACTATTTATTTGTGATACCGATATGTTATTCTTGAACTGGGCAGGCCACCTCATGTCTTAATTTTATGTATTTGGTGTAGGATAAATGGCTTTAGATTTCATGCAATACGTTTCACCTATATATTGACATAAAAGACGCTATCGTGTTGAAACCATTTCCTGTTGTCATAAGGACGTTTTTCTTTTGTGCTGTAGTTTCTTCACACAATCAGTTTTGTGATTCACACACTTGCACAGACGAGGGAGACGGAAACAGCGTAATCAGAATGTCTTGTCGCTACTACCTCGCCTCGGTGAGTGCAATTTAAATTCAGAGGCAGGAAAGACACTCGCTCGTCCCCTGGCCCGCCTCCCGTCTCTACTGGAATTGATGTTCGTCTAAGCGGTAGTTGGTACATTTACTTAACAAAGGCCACATAAGTAGTCTCCTCTCATCTGAAAATAAGTATATCACTCATACTTTGCTTTAAATAACTTTTTTTCACATGAACAGGCCTTACAGCGACAGACGACTCATGATAATACACGAGAACACACAACTTTTCTCGTGAAGCAGATAGAAGCACAGGTAGATCCTATTTCGAAAGATATACAAATAAGTAAAATTAATCTGGTTCATGATCTGCTCCTTGAGTATTCAGTAACGACCCGAGATTAGCGATGTGACTCATGACAGTGACAGACACCGAGACAGCTTTCCCGTTGTTCATGTTTTGTTGTAATTTCCTTGTTTGTACCTCGCAAGGCAGCCCAGTACCCTACGGTTGGGCCCCTCCGTGGACCGAAGGCCAGTAGTGCACACCAATACCAATGATATGTAGTTGCAAATCAGTGTTCCCAGACGATTAGTGAATACTGTATATAGCTACCTCTTTAGGTTTTATATGGCCAGATAGATATATAGATAGAGATAGATATAAAGATAGGTAGACGGAGACGGAGACATGAAGACAGAGAGACAGACAAACAGACGGACAGACAGACAGATAGACAGATAGATGGATGATTGGATAGGATACAGGTAGATATAGATAGATAGATAGATAGACAGACAGACAGACAGATAGATAGATAGATAGATAAATAAATAAATAGACAGACAGACAGACAGACAGACAGACAGATAGATAGATAGATAGATAGATAGATAAATAGATAGAAAGATAGATAGATGAAAATAAATGGATAGTTAGATTAGTAGATAGAACGATAAATAAACAAAGACAAACGGACAGACAGACAGACAGACAGACAAGCAGACAGACAGACAGACAGAGAGAACAGAGAGACAGACGGAAAGACAGACAGACAGACAGATAGAGAGAAACAGATAGATAGAAGGATATATAGATAGACAAAGAAACAGACAAAGACAGACACACA
>NC_059271.1:20857199-20967199 GCF_017591435.1 Portunus trituberculatus | reverse complement strand
ACAACTTTCTTTAGCCTCCTTTCCTCGCTTAAACATGTAAATTACAGCTAAACAGGTGCAGAAACCAAGCCAAGATGTCAGAACGCGTCCATCAAGCATCACTCAGGGTGTCATCAGCGTTGCATCACCAGGACGAGGTAAGTGCCTGTGAGTGCCACCGGTGTGTGAAGCGTCTCCTCCGAGGTATGGACGTGCGCTGCTTCCCACAGTATCTTGCCTTCCCCTCTCAGCAACCTTCACCTCCAGCTATTTTTTCCAACACTTCTTCAGACAATGCAGGATTCAGAAAGGTAAGTTAATCACTCCTATACTCTTACAAAAAAAAAAAAAAAAAAAAATCATAATCTGTAATCCATATTCCATTAAATTTTGATTTAATGTAGCATAATTCATGTTTCTGTGTTGACCGCACTGCTAGGATCGTCTTTTATACCTACAAGCAACGTACAGACGAAGATAAATCATTTGTTAGTGAGCGCGTCCACAAACGTAAGAACGAAGCCTCCCGAGGCTGAATTAAAGCGAACACTCCCTTCTCAAGAGACTCGTGCTTCACTAAATCTCAGCTTATGCAGTGTGAATGCACGTATAATTGTTCGTTGATGATGTACTGTACCTTACAAACAAGCCACTACATGCTCTAAAAGAAAGGCTTTGAAACGGTGTCATGCTTTTCCCCGTAAAACAGAACACACCGTTTCTTCTATCCGAGTGAGTACTGACAAACAAGTGTGACGAAAACATAAAATGAAAAGCAGGAAAAAATATATATGTAAAGTAATAAGCAGGAGAAAAACACTCATCCCATTTCGATTTCTTACAACAGACTGTAGTGGAGGACGCTAATGACCCTTTAAAGATTTACTAAGCATTCTATACTAATAATAGGAAAAACGTCTATGAGGATCTGACTAACATTTCTGCCGCATTTTGAACACAATCGTCTTGAGAGAGGAAATCGTTTAAGAACACTGACTTAAACTTTAATACATGTAATTTGATTTCGCCTCCAGGAAACATAACATGCACGTGTTCTTTGTAAAGTACGAATATGTATATAGCTACTACATTAAGAATTTTGTGGCCTTGGTACAAAAGCGGCTGCAGTGAAGCAGTGGCGAGGCAGAGGCGCGACACCAGCCAGCCATCAGGAGTAAAGCACAGTATTGAAATGAGAATTCACACTGGTTGTAATTATGAAATGGAAATGGTTCCGTCTCTCTCTCTCTCTCTCTCTCTCTCACACACACACACACACACACACACACACACACACACACTCTCTCTCTCTCTCTCTCTCTCTCTCATTGTTAAAAATTTCTTACACCTAACGGTAATAAGTACGATAAGGCTAAAGATAAGTACTATGACATGAATTAAGATACGGAATAGAATGACAAAGGAAAATATTAAAAGCGAAAAAAAAAATCGAGGAAAGAAAATCCATAAGAAAAATAAATGAAACTAACATAAATAGTTTCGAAGGCAAATTGTAGGTGACTAAAGGAAAGAAATACCGCCACCTGAAGAATTACAGTATATATCCAGGAACACGTCCACATGGTACAGTTATGTATATTAGCCGAATAACAATGAAAAAAAAAATAAATAAATAAAACACGAAAAATCGAAAGAAAAAAAATACCAAACATATTTTTCTAAAGACAAATTGTAGAGGACCAAAAATCACGGTTATCACAAAAATTACATAGGTCAGGTACACGTATATTACGGTCATATGACAGTCACACCACACGAAGGCAACGCATCCTATCCTTCCCATCCCTGCTCAGCCACAAACCGCACACTGCCACCCGTCTCGCTTGTCGCCACCACCGCAGCGCACATCCCAATCACTGCTGGAGTCCGGCGTGACACACAAAGGAACTAGACTAACGCTGTGTGACGCAGACCTACTTCTCTTGACGTAGGCGTGGCTTGAAGCGAGATTGAGGCATACTGGGCGGAGTTTAAAATGTTTTTGAGTATGTACAAGCATCTTAAAAGGCTAAAGCACTCACAAATACTTTGAAACATGTAATAACTCAATGTAATTACTAAGCATATTATCTTTATTTTGGTAATTCGTGTTGTGTGTGGATTAGTTTCCAGAGAAGCACTTCATCTAAATGTATGACTGCGCATGCGTCGGGATTGTTATGAACATGATAACTCCCTCACACCAGACAGTCGTTGTTACAGGACTTCAATGTGAGGGAGTCCTGGCAGTGCTCTCCTGAACCTGACGAGTGGTGTCTGAGCTTTCACGTGACTGTGGCGGTAAAAGGAGCGGCGAGTCAGGTGAGGTGTGATAAGTGAAGCGATAAGCTTATTATAATCACGCGTTCATAAACTGATAAGAAATCTAAGGAATGTTCTCTGATTTGCGATGCTTAGGGTTAACTTATGTATATGTCACTTTTTCCAACAACTACGAGATGATAGTGAGACAATTATATCACGTGTTCATATTGAGATAAGGTGCTACATTCCCATGAAATTTAATTAATGTTCTATGATTTACCATAGTAGCTCCAACTAGTGTGTTAAAGAAAAAATTATAAGTGCATATGTATAGATTAAGATACAATATATATATATATATATATATATATATATATATATATATATATATATATATATATATATATATATATATATATATATATATATATATATATATATATATATATATATATATATATATATATATATATATATATATATATATATATATATATATATATATAGATCTTGTATCTTAATGTACACATATGCACTTATATTTTTTTTTTTTCTTTAACATCCATTAGTTGCTGAAATAAAAGTGGTAAATACATTCACAAGTTAACATTAAGCATCTTAAATCGTAAAACATTCCTCAGATTTCGTACAAGTTTACAGGCGCGTGATTATAACACTTTAATTTTGATATGAACACTTGTGCTTGCTTCATCATCATCCATTGATTACTCTCAAGAAAACAATATATATATATATATATATATATATATATATATATATATATATATATATATATATATATATATATATATATATTGTTTTCTTGAGAGTAATCAATGGATGATGATAAGATATAACAAACTGAAACGTTTGAGAATATAGCTGTTATATATATATATATATATATATATATATATATATATATATATATATATATATATATATATATATATATATATATATATATATATATATATATATACAGCTATATTATCAAACGTTTCAGTTTGTTATATCTTATCATCTCGCAGCAGGTTCTCGTGAAAGTCTAAAGGATTTTCAAGGCTGTTTTTCTGATTCTAACGGTAGCTTAACCAAAATTCTGCATCGGCACTGGGTAAAATACTTATGAAAATCCTGTAAATTATCAATGGTGTTTGAACATTACCCTCATAAGACTCACAAAGCGTTTTAGGATGGAGAACTGCGGTCAATTTAATCTTTTAAGAAATAAAGACATTTTGTTGCACAAATTTAAGGACAATAATATAATAACCAAAGAATGATAACGAATGACTTGCATGAGATCTACATTCGTTCATATCTTATCAGAACATGACGTTTAAACTTGATTCGCGTCTCTTACAACTTTGAAAATAACATATCAAACACGCTTTATTGTTTGTTTATCGCTGACAGGCTAAGTTATCACTAGACGCTGAGCACTAACACTTAGCATATGAAAACACCGCTGATTCTACTAAGTATATCACCATAGAATGTTCGCGATGATGATGATGATGATGGTGTGTGTGTGTGTGTGTGTGTGTGTGTGTGTGTGTGTGTGTGTGTTTCATGTCATGCCTATATTGTAATTCAGATTAGTTAACCCATGCTGTCCCGATCAAAAATTATAAAATCTTGATCTACTCGCTAATCTTTTATCAACCCCAAGAAACACCTCTGAGACAAAGAAAATTATCTGTTACCGTGACACATTTCCTTACATAATACGAAAGTCAAATTACCAATTTATTACGCGTCAACAAATCAACCTCTGGACGGCCCAGGCTTGGCAACTATAGAATCGTTCCTTGAACAAAGTAGAGTAGATGTTAAAACACTAGTATGTCACTCACTACATGTCAACAAAGCAGCCTGAGCTGAGTAGCTAGAAACACCACTGGAACAAAGTAAAATAACAGTAACGTTAGCCCATCTTTTACACGCCTATAGTTCTGATGCCATATTACCGCTTTAGCTCCCCCTGACAAAGCAACCTGCGTAGGACTGCAGGCTGAGTAACATCTTACTGCTGCCACAGGGATGGAGCTGTCACGCTTGGCTGTAATGGTTTTGGTCACGAACATGTCACCAGCCCTCGCATCGTCTGTCACATCTCTCCTAGGGTCCAGCTTCGGTGTTGAATTTATGAGGCAAAACAGAGACTGGAACGCTGATCCTCACGAGAAATTTATTGGATACGGAAGTAACAGCAGTACCAGCAGCAGCAGTAACGGGATGGAACTCGGTGTTAGGCGTCAACTGATCGACTTCCCTGACGATGCTATTATGGGATTCTATTTCAAGTTGGTGGTCCCTTACTGGAGCCTCCCTAAAGTTTGTAAGTATTCGTTATACATAAAGATTCTAACTGAATGTTGATGTTCTTCGTTTGCATATCAACCTAAACAAAAGAGTTCGCCACAACATACACCCCTTTATTTTCTATGTATTAAATATTTACTGTACATAATTCATTATGATGTTTCATTATCTTTCATCACCTTGTTCTTTATACCTCAGTATATACTAGATCATTTATGACCAATAGTTTTAAGCCATGTTGTTAGATCCACCCACAGATACAGTACTGATGACATTCTTGCGGGAAGGAAGTGGAGTGAGGCAAGTACGGGAGTGTACATGATTATTTCCTTGCGTCTGTCTCTCCCCATCAGCCACCAAAGGGGATTACCGAGTGGAGATTACATACGAGCTTCCAAATTCCCTCGGAAGACGCCGCAAGAAACGTACTCTAGACATCGAACGGTCTTCGATCTACGCCCTCGTACAGGATCTCTTTTCCAAGTAGGAATGCATCATTATATATTTTTGTGAACAATAGAAAATAAGGAAAGGTGCAGGAGACTATAAGGCCTATATGGGAGTTTCTTTGTGAAACATACCTAACTGTTTCCCCCTATCATCCTCATCTGTGCATCCCTATATCTTCTTTTAAAGCTCTTAATGACACAATACTGACAACATGATTACTGAATCGATTTTGTTCATTTATGACCATTTGAAAACAATTCTTTTCTCTTTTGTTAAAAATCTAACTTTATCAACATGTATTTTTTGTTCTATCCTGATTGCTGACTCTGAAAATTATGTTCACGTCACGTTTATCATATCCTCTGTACTATATACTTAAAGATCTCTATCAGATCTCTTTTCAGCCTATATTTCCAAGCTTAAGAAATGTAAGTTAAAAGATCCGGTCTCCTTTCGTAATGAATAGTCCTCATTCCTTGTATGTTTCCAATTCGAATAAATCTAGGTACATCTCACTATCACTGTGTTTTGAGTTTACCTATACAATTTTCTTTATTTGCTGATGTTATTCTCTGGATTTTTTGTTACAGAGCCGGGATGGACGGGGTCTCCTGCGTGCTGCGTGCAGTATGCGAGGTGGGCGCGGCTCCTCTGGACGAGTATGGCCTGCTGGGAGAACTCATAACACTCGTCTTCGCGTACGTTTGTCACCTTTTGTTATTTCATTTTTAACATATTCTAAAATAAAAAACACGTAATACTTCTCATTGCAATTGTGGGAGGGTGGCTGTGTAAATAAACCATAAAGCAAATAGGACAGCTTTCTTTTGAAATATATATATATATATATATATATATATATATATATATATATATATATATATATATATATATATATATATATATATATATATATATATATATATATATATATATATATATATATATATATATATATATATATATATATATATATATATATATATATATATATATATATATATATATATATATATATATATATATATATATATATATATATATATATATATATATATATATATATATATAGAAAGGAAAGGGGGGGATAGCACAAAACCCTGAGGAACACCACTATTAATCGATTTAGGAGAACAATGGCCGTCCACCACGGCTGCAATAGAACGGTCAGAAAGGAAACGAGATAAAGTTGCAGAGAGAAGGATAGAAACCGTAGGAGAGCAGTCTGAAAATCAAAGCTTTGTGATAGACTCTATAAAAAAGGATTAGGTATTTTTATTGTAAAGTATGATATGAATTATATATATATATATATATATATATATATATATATATATATATATATATATATATATATATATATATATATATATATATATATATATATATACGAAAAAGAAAGTTATCACGTTTATTTCACCTGAACTGATATATATATATATATATATATATATATATATATATATATATATATATATATATATATATATATATATATATATATATATATATATATATACGAAAAGAAAGTTATCACGTTTATTTCACCTGAACTGATATATATATATATATATATATATATATATATATATATATATATATATATATATATATATATATATATATATATATATATATATATATATATATATATATATATATATATATATATATATATATATATATATATATATATATATATATATATGAATAATAGAAAGGGAGTGGGTGATAGGACAGAACCCTGAGGAACACCACTATTAGTCGATTTAGGAGAAGAACAATGACCGTCTACCACGGCTGAAATAGAACGGTCAGAAAGGAAACGAGATAAAGTTGCAGAGAGAAGGATAGAAACCGTAGGAGGGCAGTTTGGAAATCAAAGCTTTGTGCCAGACTCTATAAAAAGTTTTTGATATGTCTAACGTGATAGCAAAAGTTTGACCGAAATCTCTAAAAGAGGATGACCAAGACTCAGAATAAAATCACTAGTAGAGCAACCTTCACGGAAGCCATACTGACGATCAGATAGAAGGTTGTGAAGTGATAGAATTTTCATATTGAGGATAGATTAACAAACTTTAGATAAGCATGAAATTAATGCTATAGGACGGTAGTTTGAGGGATTAGAACGGTCACCCTTTTTAGGAACGGGCTGAATGTAGGCAAACTTTCAGCAAGAAGGAAAGGTAGAAATCGATAGGCATAGTTGAGTTTGGCCAGGCAAGGTGCAAGCACGGAAGCACAGTTTTTGAGAACAATAGGAGGGACCCCATCAGATCCATAAGCCCACCGAGGGTTTAGGCCAGAGAGGGCATGGAAAACATCATTACGAAGAATTTTGATTGAAGACATGAAATAGTCAGAGGGAGAAAGAGAGGGACGGACAAGCAGAGAATCATCCAAGGTGGAGTTTGTAGCAAAGTTTTGAGAGAAGAGTTCAGCTTTAGAGACAGATGAGATGGCAGCTGTGCCATCAGGATGAAATAAATGATGGAGAGATGAAGAAGTAAAGTTATTGAGGATGTTTTTCGTCAGACGCCAGAAGTCACAAGGGGAGTTTTAGTTTAAAAGATTTTGATATTTTCTATTTATGAAGGAGTGTATGGCAAGTTGAAGAACAGACTTGCCATGATTTCGGGCAGAAATATAAAGTGCATGAAATTCATGAGATGGAAGGCCAAGTACCTTTTGCGGGCAACCTCTCTATGCTGTTAAACCAAGGTAGAAGGTTTAGGTTGAGGAAAAGAATGAAAAATGTACGCCTCCATGCCAGACACTATCACCTCCATTTTGCGTTCAGCACACAGAGATGGGTCTCTGACACGGAAACAGTATCATTCCAGGGAAAATCAGCATAATACCTCCTCAGATCCCCCCTTCTGGCAGAGGCAAAGCGCAAGAGGCACCTCCGCTTTGGGGGATCCTGAGGAGGGATTGGAGAAATAGGGCAAGATACAGAAATGAGATTGTTATCGGAGGAGCCCAACGGAGAAGATAGGGTAACAGCATAAGCAGAAGGATTAGTGGTGAGGAAATATCAAGAATGTTGGGCATGTCTCCATGACGAGTAGGGTGTTGCACCAGTTGCTCTAGGTGATGAAAGATAGCAAAGTTGAAGGCTAGTTCACCAGGATGGTCAGTTAAGGGAGAAGTAAGCCAAAGCTGGTGGTGAACATTGAGATCTCCAAGGATGGAGATCTCCGCGAAAGGGTAGAGGGACTGAATGTACTCCACTTTGGAAGTTAAATAGTCAAAGAATTTACTATAGTCAAAGGCGTTATGGGAGAGATAGACAGCACAGATCAATTTAGTTAGAGAGTGACTATTGAGTCTAAACAAGATGGTGGAAAACTTGAAAGATTCAAGAGCGTGGGCACGAAAGCAAGTTAAGTTGTTGCGCACATAGACGCAACATCCAGTTTTGGAGCGAAAATGAGAATAGAAAAAGTAGGAGAGAACAGAGAAGGGGCTACTGTCAGTTATATATATATATATATATATATATATATATATATATATATATATATATATATATATATATATATATATATATATATATATATATATATATATATATATATATATATATATATATATATATATATATATATATATAGATAGATAGATAGATAGATAGATAGATAGATAGATAGATAGATAGATAATTAGATAGATAGATTTTATTTATTTGTATTTTTTTACGTTATGGCCTATAGCACCTGTAGCCATATTTGAAGAGTATATATGAGAAGCGCTGTTAAGCGCCCATTAGTGGCGCAGGCAATTTTATTTATAGTGGTAGCCTACCTATATTAGGGCAAATATCACCACCCAAGCCCATCTTTGGTGTAACCACCTAAAACCTGGGTATCATGATGACATGTAAGTAATTTTAAACCACTCGGCAAATGGCATAGCTTCAAAGCGGTATGTGGTGGGATTCTAATCTACGCGTGGACGTCTGCCCGATCCCACGCTGTGCACCTTTCCCACTACGCCACCGCCTCCCTAAATATATAGATAGATAGTTAGATAAATAAATATAGATAGATAGATAGATACATACATACATACATACATACATACATATAAACATACATACTCGTACATACATACATACATACATACATACATACATAAATATACACACGTAAATACATACATACATACATACATACAGAGAGAGAGAGAGAGAGAGAGAGAGAGAGAGAGAGAGAGAGAGAGAGAGAGAGAGAGAGAGAGAGAGAGAGAGAGAGAGAAACCCAAACAATAGTAGATAAAAAAGTGAGGGATTCTGAAAATTCATTTGCGAGTTGTTTAGTGTACTGTATTCGTACCATATGGTGCACCAATTAATGTTCCAAATTATGTGGTCTACTTGAGCGTGATCACAGGTAATATGGGTGTATTGCGCTGAATTGCACCAGAACCGATAAAAGGAAAACTTGATAAACGGACGAGCAGTGGAAGAGAAAGAGAAATGATTCAGGGAATAATTTTCAACATACTTAAATATCCAAACTAAAAATAGTATCAACTGACTTCTCAGAAGAAAAACAAAATGGAGTTGATTCCTGGAATGACTCATAATGTGTCGAGAACATCATGTTACGCAGCACAGTCACTGATACTCAAACACTTTCTGCATCATAAGCAGATCTTACTTTAGTTACTAAGATTCCTTTGAGTTTAAACGTATGTTCATTACCTTTATATGAGCTTAGCAAGTATTATTAACTGTCAGTGAAAAATGAAAATAAAAAAAAACACGTGAAAACCTCACTTATGTGAGTAGTACCCTTTGTATTGGCGATTGGGGCAGAAAGTCCCGCTCCCTTGCGATGTTCACCGATGCGTACCTGAGTGATCTGAATTTGTAGTATCATCTCGAAGACTTTCGAAGGAACCGATGTATCAAACATAACTTAATTGCGAGATTCAAGGGTAGTTATTGCATTTATTAATCATCATGTGACTAAATAGGCACTGAATATATAAATCTACCCATAAATAAACATGTAATTTCAATAATCTGATCAAATTTTATATACTGTATGAGGGAGTGCTTTTCTTTTTCATTCGCACGGAGGTCCATTTACGTAATACATTTGTCTCATGGTTGAAAGCAATGATATCAGTGACAGTTTAGTTTATCTAGACTCTTGTTTATCTGTTACGTATCATGAAATATCCTGTTCTCTGGCTTAACTGCCATTATTAATATTGTTACAATTAACATCAAAATTATTTTTTTCTTTTTACCTTCCAAATAATTTTCCATCACTTTTTGTAGGTCTACGTAGCCTGTGTAGGTCTTGTGTTCATGTATCAAATGACTCAAAGATCTGTTTGAGAAGATATTGCATGTTTTTATTTTTATTTTTTTTTTTTTTTTTTTTTTATTTATACGTACCATGTGGGCTTTTAACGGGAATTTCTGGGCTAAAGTGGATACTTTTTGGAGTAACTCCTATCTCAAATCCCAACCGCTAGGAAACCGTTGCTCCGAGTGAGGAAGCCCAACCTACACTCACACCGTGCACAGGATTCGAACCCGTGCGCTTGGAGATCCCTCAGACCCCAAAGCACGCATGGTTCCACTGTACCACGGCGGCTCTTGCTATCTGAAATTTTTTACTTACCCTTACTAGTATTCTTTCCAAATGTACACATAAAGACTGCATTGAACGCTGCAGGTTGTGTAAATGTATACCAGACTGGTGAGATGGAGAAATGTCAATTCTAAGAATGTCTCAGTCACATGTGCCTTACATCCTGTGACTGAGCTCTTTCTTATCAGCCTTCTTCAGCTTTGTCTTACACGAAACTACGTAGAACGTTTTATTCACATTTTTCTTTATTTTATCACTTTTCCTCTCGACTACTACTCTGCTTATCACACCTCTCATGTTGACTATTTATATTGAATATGCAGGAAAAACAGAATGTACAATATAAGATCACTTATTTCTATAATTTTCATCTATCTTTTATTACTAGACTAATGAATATTAATGATTTCGCCATGCCTTGTAACAAAATGAAGATATTAGATGTTAAAATGTGTGACCACAAACCTCCGTGGCTAGAGCCTATTCTCAGGTCAGTTATGGAGGTGGGATTGCATTTGTAAGGATTCTCACTTCTGTTGTTTTTAGTTGCTTGGCATCAGTACTATGTATGGACAAACATACGTACTATATTTGAATATGTCTCTTATAGTGCGGTATAGTTAGGTTTTCCAGCGTATATTGTAAGTTGTCACTATTTTTCGTTTCCACTTTTCTGTAACAATTTTTCCTCTATAGGCCGGGATTCAGGCCGAGCGAGGAGCACCAGGACCACATACAGGCCGAGCAGTATGGCCGGAGCTATGGAAGCTGCTGGTCAGCATATCCAGATTGCCCGATCTCCATGCGAGAACAACTTTATGCCTTCTTTATGAACAACGCCAACATTGCAGAGAACAATTCGTCTTAGTATTGTCGCGAAGACAGCGAGATGAGACAGTACTTTAAAAAGTCAATCGATTATCGATTATTTTAAAGTTTGACCAAGAGAAACTTGCCGTCGGTTCGGTTCGCTTGACAGGCATTTAAAGCTACTGATATTCATTAGCATTCTCCTTTCCAGCTCCTACAGACATCTACAAATATAACACTTGAGGTTTGTCGCAAATTTATCTCAGTTCATCCGTGGGAGGGAACCAAGAAGCCTTGGATAAGACTGCGTCATAACGATAACACTGATGCGTCACAAGCTTTCCGTAATAAAAAAAAAATATATATATATATCATGTGTGTGTGTGTGTGTGTGTGTGTGTGTGTGTGTGTGTGTGTGTGTGTGTGTGTGTCATATTTTGAATTATTTGTTCAATATATTTTCATGAAATAAAACATATAAGTGCCAGTACCTGTAGAAATAGTACCAAAAGAATAAAAACTAAATTTCCTCTCCCTGAACTTGTGATGAATAAAGATAACTGCTGTTATCAATGGTTGTTATATTCCACATACAGTGTGTCATGCTTACCTACATGACGGACTTTATCATATCTATCAAAAAAGAAGAAGAAAAAAAAAAAAACAAGGCCGATGAATACAGCTTTCTAGAATTACTCTATTTGAGGTGCTACAAGGATGGAAAAACAAAATTTCTTTTTACCGAAGGATGCCTTGTAATAACGCAGAATTGTCATTTTCTGTGTCGAATTTCCCCTCCAAACACGATCGTCTGGAGGTAGACCGTCAGCCGTTTTGTTATTGGGCCACAGTTTCATTCTACCTATAGACAATCTGTTGTCTTCCTGGATGGCTATAAAATGTAGTTCTCCTGAGTGAAAATAAACTATAAAATTGATTTTATTCTTTGAAAAGAGGTAATGAACGTAGATATATGCCTTGACAACGAACGGCAATAGGAAAAAAACTACCTATATGAATTCATTAATCCACCCAAAAATACTTACAGTAAAAGTAAAATCTAATAGATAAATTCATAAACACATATTCAGTCTAACATAAGGCTATTTATCCCTAAGTAAGATATTTTCTCCTTGCTGAATCCACTGAACCAAAGGAAGGATGCATATTTATCTACTATAGGTACTTACGTTTCTAGTACAATACTAATCAATAATCTAAAGAAAAATAAAATCTCCATGAAATATTGCCGAAATTAATTGATTTCGGTATGTGGATAACAGATAAAGTAGTTCCTAAATAAATTATTAAATAAAAGAAAAACGTAGCTATATCAGAATTATCAGCTACCTAAGTACCTAATAGTCTTAACTTACAGGTAGAAACTTTAATTTTTAGCAGTGCCTGATAAAACAGAAATGTAATAAAAAGAAAAAAAATTCATTACTGAGAATAAGCCAGAGAGCGAGATAAAAATGTTCTGTGAAAACATAATATTTCAGTCAACCAATGGCTGACGGTCTCCCCTTAGAAAATACAGCCTTAACAGGGCATTTATAAACCATATCTGTCTTTCATTCTAAAATTTTGAGTCAGGATCTATATGTTATCAGTGTAAAATTGTTGTGGGTGAAAGCGGGGATAATTTAGCGGCGCGGCATCCATTGGCTGACGGTCGTGCGGCAGCGGGTGGCAGCGGCGGCCCTCCATCGCACCACTGAGCTGAGCGGACTGACGGCAACACTGCTGACGCCCTGTCGACCTGTTCCACCATATATTATACAAAATGTCCGAAAAGAGAGGTGAGTAGATCATTTCAGACATCCACTAACACATACATAATAACGTGGGGTGCCTGGAATAACAGTAGTTATGGCTTAAAACAAGATAATTGATCTGTGGTTGTAAAGTTTTATCAGAGGATTGTTTTCCCAGAGCTGGTGGTTGGGTTATTTGTGCGTTTCTTTGTTACTTGTAACACTCCTATGGTGAGTTTTTTTCTATTAATATAAGTAAACTGGAGTCCATAATGGCAGAAGATGGTGGTATAATAGGAAAGGTTACAAAAGGGGTAAAGGTAACATCATCTGATAGATGACCAAGGTTATCTTAACAATGGAGGTGGTGGACTACAGTTACCTTTCCCCACCAAACCCTTCCTGTACTTCGTATGCTTCCAAAACATGTTAGCTTTCCTCAGAGACTTTAAAATTTTAAACCTAAAGACAAAGAGAATGGTGCAGGAAAATGGTTACCTCTCATGTACTCTCCCTCTTCATTGTGGGTAATGTGGTTATATATCTGCCTTTCCTTTGTGTTCAGCTCATAATGGTCACTATTGAAGAACTAGATTTTAGAAAGCAAAAACCCAGAAAATTGAGTAATCTCTAACTTAGTTTCCTTGTTCATGGTCAGCAAGCATTGGAGAATCTGCCATCTTGCTGTCTTCCTGCTTAGTTTTGTAATACTCTGAGCATTGAAGGATTAGATTTTTCAGTGAATCCAAGAGGAAATAAGATCACTGAGGCAGATGATGCAATAGTATCCTTACTCACACTTCAAAGTTTACCTAATGGAGTCCAAGGTAAGAAATGCACAATTTGTTCATATTTTAGTAGTTTAAAATCAAAGTGACCTAGGGAAGTGTAAAAAATGCCTTGCTTTGCCCTGAGCTGTTTTCCTTCCATGGGCAGCAAGACATTATTATGGTGGTTGAGGGAACAGTGACTGGCTTGGAAAGCTGTTCTCATTCCCTGGCTTCACAGAATAGTGTGCCTATCCAGGCATTGGGACATCATAACTTGACCAGCCGTTGATTTCAGCTGTCTGGACTTGCTGTAATCACAGTCATCACAATAAGTTTTACATTTGTGCTCTTGTGAAGTGGTTAGTTTCTTTTTGGATTGCTTTGTCATGACCACCCCATTAGAGATGTATGGTTATATTGATTGATAGAGTAAGGTGAATCAAGGGCACACTGCTGTTTGTGTTTTTTGTGGTAAAGCAAGGGGTGGAGAGAGTAGATAATACATCAGGTGATAAATCAGCCATCTCTCACTCATTAGTTTACCTTTACCAGAGGGCCAATGAATAATTTTTTCCTATGATTAATATTGGAATGAAGCAAGTAATGTGTTGAAAATGTAAGATAAATTCTAATGACTTTATAAAGGATTTTAAGCTGGGGATCGGAAATACTGTCTTTTTTTACACTGGATAACTGATTCACCTATTTCCACTGATGGCATTATCTGAGGCACACATTTCTTACTTTGCTTGAATGGATGGATGGGTTACTCCATTCTTTTCTTTTTAATTAAACCTCAGAGAGAGAGAGAGAGAGAGAGAGAGAGCAGCAGCAGCATCAGCATCAGCATCATTCTACATTAGCAGATTTACCATGATGCAACATATCTTCATGTCAATAGTTATTCATTGTTCTTAATCACTTCCTAATAGAATTAACATTTCCAGTGTATTTGATATTTAAGTGTGATATTACAAGTGTGCTGTTGTAACTTGTATACATGCCATTGCAGAACCTCCCCCAACATCTGCCTATGGCATGACGGCGCCGGGTCTCAGCTACCCCCAGATGGTGCCGCAGGGAGCACCGCCATCTTATGCTGAGAGCCTGAGTCACCCAGTGGTTGCAGGTCACCCAGGCATGCCTCCACAGTTTCCCTCACCCTACATGACACCAAGTGCTGCTGCTGCCTCTGCTGCACATTTGCAAAATTATAAGGTATGTGATATAAATTTTTATAGAGATAGATGTTCTTATGTGTGATATTTGTATTTCACCACAAGGCAAGTATATTTATTGAAAGACTTGTGCTAAGATAAATAGCATGTGCCATTATGTAACATACTGTGTATTTTAGAGCTTAAACATAATGAATTTTATGTATAAAGTACAACAATTGCTCAGAGATAGGTTAGATTCTGTTGATTCTGTTTTGTTCATTATAAGGGTAATCAGAGACTTAAAACTGCATAATTGCCTCAGATGTAGTTCTTGATAGGGATACCTAGTACTTCAAACAGCAGTAAATTTAGTAGTATACTCACAGATTGTTTCAACGTATCCTCTCTGGGCTAATATGTGTTTTGTCAATGCATATTAGTAACTAATTACTAACGGGAATGCAGAACAATGTAGGTAGCATATAGGCAGGTGTTAGCATTTACTTTTTCATTATAACTGACTTTTCTCATGCAGTTAAAATCTATTTGCCTAATATAAGAGAAAGGAATAATACAAAATTTTCAGCACTCCTTCAGTTGTGCTGTTTAGTTCACCACTGCACAAATATGTAATTTATACATTTCCATCATAGAAATTTGTTGAAAACTTGTTGGATATTAGAGTACAAGTCAGAAAATAGTAATACCACAAGTTACAAAAAATATTAATACATATTAAGATTTCATAGATTTTATAGCAGAGGCAGCTGTGTAGTCTCGAATGAATTTACCCGCTCAGGCCTGATAGCTAGCAGTGGATTACATTGTTAGGATCAAGAAATATGATTAATTGATTCTTTGCTACTATTATACACAAATTTTCGTTATTTACTGCTCTAATAATATAAGCAGCTGCTGTCAACTTGTGATGATAGATGTAATATTATATAAAAAAAACATTTAATTATATACATATACAAAAAAAGGAAATCAGCTGTCAAGTATTAATGAGTAAAAGTCATGAAGTATGTGATTGTAAGAAAAAGTGAGTATCTGTAAAGGTGTTACCTGTCTTCTTTGATATTGTTTTAAGCTTTGTTAGATTTTCAGTTCTCATTTTTTCGTCTGGCACCATGCATGTGCAGGAAAGGGCATGATTGTGGAAACAATTAGTTTTATATCAAAATATGAATCTGGTCCATGATAATTGAAATTGGAAAAAAGAAAAGTTAAACTGGAAGTTTGAATTCTTTGATATTTTCATCTTTAATGATAAAGATGGTTTTGCATCACTAGGTAACGATTTGTGTGTAGGTATCAGCTCGTGCTGTGAATGATTTTTGTTGGTATATGTTGTAAATTGCTTTTCTCTTTCTTAGATTTTTTTTGTTTTTCATGATATGAGGATATTTACATACCTGGTATGATATTTAGACACTTATGGGAGATGAATATCAATATAAATTAAGAGCTTTACCACTAGATAAAAAATATTTCAAATGGCTCTATAGTAAAAGAACATTTCAAATGGTTTTATAATAGACTGTTGTTATATTGGAGTGACAAGTAGCACATGGTTGACAAAGCAAAAACTGAATGTGAACAGTTGTTTGATGGGAGAGGATAGGAAAGTGTTGTATAGGACCTTCTCAATAGGAGAGGACTCAAACTGGCGAGTTTTCAGTGTTCGCTGGATGATTTGATTCATCTTGTGGTACAGAGTAGTTGTCTCAAAACACTATATTACGATGTATCTTTTTTTGATTTACCATGCCTTTACTCCTTTCAGTATTTTTTGTTGATATTTTACCATGGTATTAATTTATAGTTACTTGAGTTTATATGACTAACATCATTATATAGAGCAAAATATAGTTGCCTAGTGTACCAAGCTTTTACATATTTTAGAGACTTTAATACAACACAAAACCTTAACACACATTTCACCTCACCTCTGCAGAGATTAATGCTTCACAAGGAAAGTGTAGAGCAATTTTTGTTCAAATTTCTTTTATGAGAAAGAAAAAAAAAAAATGTGGCTGAAACCCAAATAGCCCGAGAGTGCTGCAGTGCTTTCATCAGCGTGTCCCTAAGCTTTGTCTTGCCATACCCTGGACATGGTATGCCTTTAGACTACAAATATTTCATCAGGATGGCCACTGTCCATTAGCTAGGTCTCTGTTAGGTCTCTGTAACGTTCTGATTTCTAAGTTATGAAAATAAACTCATTGACAGGGCTTCATATGTTCATGATTTCTTGTAGTCTACTTCCTAGCCTAGAAAGAAAGTACCATTCTAACTGAGTTATCAATTGAGTAACAAAGTAATTTTTGTCCCACGGATAGAGATGGTATTAAAAAAAATGCATTGTTATAACTTGATTTTACTATTAAGGCGTTTATGCCATAGCTATGTGTTTAAAAATACTTAAGCTATATTAGTATATCAGTATGTGATAGTAGAATATCCAAAAATATAAGATATGCAGTTGACCACCTTTTCTGTGAAATATTATATCTGGTGAATCTGGGAACCAGAATGGGAGTTTGGGTCCTCTCCTATTACCAGATTCTTCATATTCTCTTAACTATCTATTTACATTACAAAAAACAAGCAAATGAAACTTTAAAGAGTTATTGAGAATTCTACAATGAGCATAGTGCATCCATGTTATATATTATAGCATACACATAAGTAATTGATTAAGTATTAATAGTAATACAGTTGGCAAGTAACATAGAAACTTGCTTTGAAAGCTGGTGTCAGATTCAAGTTCTGTCTGCATCTGGTATTACTATTAATGTGATATTTCATAAGAAAGGCAGGTATATTCTAGACATCATTAAGGAAATCCCAAATCATCTGGCATGTGTCACATTATTAATATGATAAGATACTTGAAAGAAGCACATTTTCTCTCTCTCTCTCTCTCTCTCTCTCTCTCTCTCTCGTGCGTATGTGCCTGCCCATCAACTTTGCAACAAGGATAATGAAGCCCATCATTATAGCAATTAATAGAAGAGATAGAGAAGTTTAGTGGATTTAGGCACAGCTAATGGAAATTTGAATCTTACATGAAACAATAGCACAGTTTGAGCCACTCTTATGTTAAATTTCTGATGTTATGACATATTCTATTGTGCAACTTGAGACTGGGATTAATCTTGATGTTTAACTTTTACTGTAATTATTATTTCTCAAAATATATTCCAAATTTTCACAAAATCAAAATTGGTTTTTGTCAGTTTTGACAATCTGGAATGCATGTATGACATTCAGACATTTTACTTACACTGCTGTGAATGGTATGTTAGAACTTTACATGCTTTTGGAATCTCTACACCTAACAGTTTCATCATATAGATTGGTTTCAAATTATATAAGTTCTTTAGCTATTCTCTTGGTTGTCATTCACATAAGGCGTTTTCAGTAGTGTCACTGCAAGGCCAAATATGTGAGTTTATGCTGAGAACACTGTTGGTACTGCCAGATGACCGTGTCATCGTGATCTCAATCCCTGGGAGAAGTCATTGTACACATCAATCGCCTGAGCTAGCACTGTCGTCAAGATATAAACGCAACAGCATAGTGGAAGAGTTTGGAGATTTATTCTTAATGGGGAGTATTACAGGCACTAGTGCTTCATCATTTGTATATACCAAGGGCTGAATGACCCATTACTCCTCAAAAACAGTGGATCTTCAATCCTTGGAAGATGAACAGTGATTTGATCTACGTGGGCTTGTTTTGAAGGTGTTCCATTGTAGATGTATGGCTGTGGTTTTCTGATGTCTATGTAATTGAATTACATCAATACTAAGGATTCATTACTTTATGATATATTGATTTGCTGCAATATTATCATTTTATTCACTTAATAATAGAAAAGTAACTCCACTATGGTATCAAAGTCACGACCAGAAGCATGGAATTTGGACAACACTCACAACAAGGACAGATGGATGTGACATGTCACTAGCTACCTCCAACTCATTAATTTATTTCATGCTGTGTTTTGATTCCATTTCTCTCCAGTATGCAGCACAATATGTAAATTTAAATCTTTATCTATAATACTCACTTCTTTGGCCTAAAACATCTCTTATTATTCAGTCTTATTTGAAATGTAATTTTTTTATTTTTTATTTTATTTTTTTTTTTATATCTCATTCCCGGCTGGTTGGCTGAAAAGCATTTGGCAAACGAGAAAAAACACTACAAAAAGGTGTTTGTGAGTATTTGCCAAAACTTGACTCTGTTTGACTCCGTTTGTCCCCCAGCTGTGCCTCTACTGAAAACGCCAATACTTAGTGGTTTGATTGCTAAATGATTGTACTTGTATGATTTTCTTTGCCACTTAATTACGCTTGTTATTAATATCGTATTAGTGCATGCAATGCATCCCATCACTATTACAAGTTACATTTTCCGAATTACAATTAGGTAAGATAATTGAGTAAAATGGTAAAATGGTTGTCAACTACTGTTATTGCAGTAGGTTAGTTGAAAACATGGCATGTCTTGTGTCACCAGGTCTTGAGTTTGGAAGTGCTGGCACTGCCAGGACGAGGGCATTTCCCCTCTTATATTTATGAATGTATCATGAACTTATTAATAGTTAACCAGGCAATAAAATATCTCAGATCATTTTGAGATCATTCAATTTCATTTCAATCTCTTATTGCTCTCTCAGATAATTTTCTCCATCTATGAGTATTCATAAGGTTCCACTGTAAGGCATTACACTTATTGGCACCAGACAGGATCCCAAATAGGGAATTGCCCCATAACAGAGAGAGAGAGAGAGAGAGAGAGAGAGAGAGAGAGAGAGAGAGAGAGAGAGAGAGAGAGAGATGGGAAGAGGTTTGATCACATGCTTTAAAGATAAATGGTCTCAGAGAAGACAAAAAGAGAAAATGTGGTGTCAGAAAGAATATGAAATGAGAAGAGTATGGCAGTACTCTTTTAGTTGAGTAATGTCAGGAAAGTCAAGGGTTACCAACATTCACTGGGTCTAATTGATAAGGTGTCTGATTTCTCTAGGTTTATCCTATTTATGTTTCATGATTCCTTGAGGAAGAGTATCTTACTAGGCACTTTTAGTTTGTGAATGTATGTTTACATGTGTATATGAATACATAATTTTATGCAGGGTTATATACTAGGTTTTGTGTGCAGGCTGTAAGTCTTATTGTCATATTGCTTTGATGTGTCTGGATAGTGGCACTAACTTGCATTGCTATACATTGAATATTATTTAGACAAGTTTTCAAGGAGTCCGTGGTAATCATAATCAACATTTACAACATTACTCCAATATTCCTCCCACCATCATGGAATGTATGATGTTTGTGACTTATGGGTTATGAAATCATATATAATTTGCTGAAAATTTTCCTTGGTTTCTTTAGGTTTGTGATTAGTATCAGTTTGGGTGAGGTTGTTTGTCATTGTGTACCTGCTTACCGACTTGAACCTGAGCATTGGTGTCTGAGGCTTAGCATCACCTGGGAAGTTGTGTGTCATGTCACCTAGCAGTTCCAGGCAAGGATTGAGGTGCTAAATTTTTGCTTTGCTTTTGTCCTTGAGAATTAAAATGAAACAGGACCACAGTTGAACTAAATATATATCGATGGCTTTCAATAACAGTAAAGTTAACTTGTCATTTTATTCATTATTAAAAATAAAAAGGATAAAAAAAATTTGAATCTTTGCAGGAAAAAATATTGAAGGCAGAGAGAAATTTGAAAAAATAAAGTTGATATTTGGAAAGGAGAAACAGTATGTCAATATTGTTGCATGCCTATATGAAGTAAGAGCTGATGGTGGAATGCTCTTAATTTGCATGCGGCATAAGAATACTATATGATCCTCAGTTGAAATATTGGATAGGGTATTTCAATTGAACTCTGAAATTTTTCGTACCTTTACTTGTCATTTCATTTATTTAACATTGTTACTCAGATTATATGAAATATTTTATATGTAGATACATGTTTGTTCGATATAATTAGAGCCATATATAATTGACTTTTGTTTTCTTACAAGAAGAATGTACTTTGATGTACAGTCTTCAAATGAATATGAGTTATAGTTTAAAGTAAACTGCAATGTGTTATTCAGTGTGCAGATTAAGTATTGTCAAACAATATAAGTTTGCAATCAGGATGAATAGAAATAACAAGAATTAGTTCAGTTAAGTCTTGAACCTATGCAATTATGGAAGCATGACAAAAATGAGAACTTTAAAGGGGAAAGTAGCCTGAATGCTTGAATTTACAATTAAACAAAGAACATATTACATACAGAAAAATTGCAGTCTGGAAATTAAATAATTGAAATTAATTGAAAGTTGCCTATAATCTTTATAAAAAGGGTTATGACTGATGACACTGATTTAAGTGTGTATGGAAAGGTCTACTTCTTAATATTGATGAAATAATGATTAATGATGTGGTAGAGGAGGTTGCATGAATTACTGAAGATATTTATTAACTTATGAAGTAATGGGATGATAATTGAAGAAGACTGTATTCATCAAATACATTAATGGTGACAGTATGAAAGGATTTTTCATATTAATGAAAGAACAATGTTTGAGTAGATGAGAGAGAGAAGATAAAAGAGTGAGAGTGGTGGAGTGTGATGATTTGAAGTTGCATGGCAATAAAAAAAAGTGAAGAGTCATTCTTGCCATTCAGAGAAACATGCCAGAATAGATCCACAGTTTTGACACTCTACACTAGTCATTCTTATTAACTGAAGTAGCTTTCCAAAGTTAGTGATCTTTCACTTATGAATTTTGAAGGAAATGCGGGCATGAATGTAATGTTTCTTTTCTATTGTATTATTACAGGATCAGATATTTGCACAATCAGGGCACTGGTATCTGGCAGATCCCATGTTTCTCCAGGTATGAGGAACAGTCTTCAGTTGACTAGTGGGAATGGTTGGAATGGTTGATGTTGGCTATGCATTACTTCTTGCATCCTAACCCCCAGAACCCTCTATATTATCTAATATTTTTATAATACACCTTTTAATTTTAGTTTTCTATATCAGTTGCTTTATGTTTCAGCTTTGTTAGAAAATGCTGGATCCCACATAGTTTGCTAATAACATGGACAGCTATTCTTTTTTTTTTTTTACTTACCCAAATTAACCATAGAATATTTTGGTGGCATAATTCTATTGAGCAGTCATACAAAGAAAGGAAGCAAACTTTTCCTTGTAATAGGTTAACAAGAATCATGCATATTGGAATCGAGCTTGTCATCAAACAACAGTAAAGTTACGGTTGGATCTAAAAAGATTTCATGCATAATATTTCTATTTTTCATTTGATCCATTAATATGCAAGACAACTGAAAATCCTTTAGCTTCCAAGATATTGTTCTGCTCTTTTGAGATTTTCTAATGAATAAAATTGTTAGTTTGTCTTGAACGAGATGACAGAGTGAACATAGCAAATACATTTTTGTATATTTTCTTCTCAGTTGTATTATAATTGTCAAAATGATTTCAAAACAGTTTGTCATTATTCTTCTCAGATATGTTATCTGTTATTAGCAAAATGTATAACCAACCAGAAAATTGACCTTTACATTGGATTATAGTGATAATGAATTCATATTTGATACTTATTAAGTAGTATTCAGTTAAAATTTCCTTGACTAAATGATATAATTGAATTAACTTTAAAATTTAAAATATGAAATTGATGAAGGTTTCAGTTGCTTGATGCATCTTTTCCTTTCTTTGCTTATGGGTGACAAGGAACTTCTGCTGTCATTCATAACACTTCATTCAGCATTTTGAAAGTACAGAGTTAGGTCAATATATTTGTTTATTTTATTTAATACACCTTTAGAGGGAGATATATTTGAATTTTTCTTAACTTTGACATTTAGTATCCTGCTTGACAGCAAACAGTCAAAAATTTATGACAACTCGATTTGACACCGCTTGACTGCACACCTTTAGTAACATGCACCTCCCTCCATACCAGACCAGATCCCACACCCCATCCCCACTGCTCTCTAGGAAGCAGCATAAGTAAAACCCTTTGTCTTTCAAGTGAAATTTCATGCAACCTGTGTAATGTAACCTTTGAAACAACTTAAAGAGTTACAGTTTTATGACCAACCTTGTATTAAGTACCTGTATTGACTTGTAATCAGTGACCCATGTTTCTTCCACAGTATTGTACTTAGCTAATATCTTAATTTATAAACAACTCGTCATTAAGAAATTGGGGAATCGAACGTAAGCTACAGATACCAGACCATTTAATTAGCCTCTTCAAAGTATGAATTACCATCTTTAAAACATAATATAGTTGTGAAATTGATGGTGCTACAGAGTATTATTATACTGCTGTTTCTACATTCATGTGAGAATTCCCTTAGTTTATTGTGACATTTATTATTACTTTTAAAAGACCAAGAGAAAGATGACTGAAGTAGAGAATTGTAAAGAAAGTATTTTCCACGTAACATATGAAAAAATTAGTAGTTATCAAACTTAAGAAAGTTTTGTCAGTAACCATTCAAGTGAGGAATATGGTGTTGGTATATGGTATATATATGGTCTAAAATTCCAAGACACAAACAAAAAAGTACCAGATAGAAATTGTAGATGTATAGACATGGAAAAGTGCTGTTTGAATTAAGTACACATATATTTATTGTTGTAGATATTGTCTGTTTTTGTGTTATAGTTTCACTGCAATAATTTTTAAATTACAATGCCAATGCCATTATTGACAATGATTGAAGTTACATTTGTAAAAGCATGAAAATAAATTAATAAAAAAAATAATGCACAATTAAGCTATAGCTATCAGCAAAAAAGCTGTACTTCAGAAAGGATTATGTATCTGATATGCTGACATAATCTTGGGTTGCTCCCTTGTATCAAAATGCAGTTTTTTTAGTCTTCGTTATATGTTTTTAAGTTTTGGTATAGGAATCTTGATTACCTTTAATCTCAAACTTGGCAGATAAATGGTTTGGTATCTGTAAATAAAAACTTAATTTAAGAGGAATCACAGTCAATGTGTTATAGAAATGCATCCATAATGGTATAGAATAAAGTCTCTGGCTAACATTCACAAGATTAAGGCAGTATACACTAGAATTAGCAGTACATTTACAGAATTTGTTATATTTTTCTTATTTTATTGTTTTATTTTATTAGTAATACAATTTCTGCAATAGTTTTTTTCATCAAATTTGAATTATATAAGCTAGAGGCATACTTAAAATTTTATATATGCTGCTGGACTTCTAGAAAGATCATATTTTATCGGTATTGCTTTCAATGAAACTAAATCAGATACTAGGAAAAATAAGATCACAATTTGAGGTATTGTCTTTATTGCCATTGACTTGTGTACAGGAAGTGGTTCAACTGAATTTGGCTCTATCTTTCTGAATGCTTTATTATTTTAAGAATAAAAAAATCATTGGACTTATTTATTATTTATATTTCAAATTAGAATATGTACTTATCATTTCTATTTCTTAT
This sequence comes from Portunus trituberculatus, assembly GCF_017591435.1. Classification (NCBI taxonomy): domain Eukaryota; kingdom Metazoa; phylum Arthropoda; class Malacostraca; order Decapoda; family Portunidae; genus Portunus; species Portunus trituberculatus. The sequence goes on along the minus strand of NC_059271.1, from coordinate 20,942,537 downwards.
TGATTTTTGTATTTATCATTTAGGTATCTTCTTTGTAATAACATTTTTATGAGATAAGACTGGATGAACATAATTTTTAGAAAATATTGAGAGAACTTTTGATATTTCTTAATTCAGTTGGCACAGGATGGTCTTGGTCATGTTGAAAGGATGGTGAAGAGTAGTGAAATAAAGGGGCTATCACACTGGCCTATGATATGTGGAATGAGGCACATCCACTTCAGATAGCTGGAACTTGCCCGGGATTAGAGGGGCAAAGTTGAGATGGCTTCGTATCCATTCCAGTTCTCTGTATGCTATCCCAGTGAAAAAAGAAACATAATATATGTATTAAAAACCTTTTATTTAAACTAAAAAGAATGTGCCTACTTTTTTCATATTGGAATATTAAATAATATTTCATCATATATATATATATATATATATATATATATATATATATATATATATATATATATATATATATATATATATATATATATATATATATATATATATATATATATATATATATATATATATATATATATATATATATATATATATATATATATATATATATATATATATATATATATATATATATATATATATATATATATATATATATATATATATATATATATATATATATATATATATATATATATATATATATATATATATATATATATATATTATATGTCAATAGTTTGGGCTCATTGCAACCCACTCTGACTTCAGAGTTGCCGTCGTGCACGTCTCAGTTTTTCTCTAGTTTCTTTTACTTACTTTTCTTCAATAAGAGGATGTGCAAATGGAATTCCAGAACAAATTACAGGTTGAGATATACGTGGCATGGTTTTGTTTTGGTTTATTTTGATTAGGCTTGGTCTTGGTTGTTGGGCTGTTTGCCTAGCATAGCAAGAACACGGACACCTTGTGTGTGATGTTCTTTGTTTCGTACCAAGAACCATGGCCTGCGTTTTGTGTATTATAGGCCAGTGTTATACCCTCCTGAAAGAGAGATCTGAACAGACACTTAAAACATGGAATAAAGTTCTGAATGACTAGAGCTCATGTCACATGTAGAGTGGCTGTTGTTCGGTGAACAAGGCCAACACATGCAAGCATGTTTGGAACCTTTCAAGATTATGATGAGTAATAATTGTTCAAGAGTCATATACAAAGATCTACTTTGACCACTTTGACCATGGTGTTGATACATGTTGACAAAGAACATGAATTTAATGCAAGATATTACTTGTAGAAGTTCTAGAATAAAATCTTCATTTAATAATTCTGTTTGCTCCTTCAGAGAAATACATAAATATTTTTTCCTGCCCCAGGTTCTATACATGAAGATAAATTGAGAGTTCTCCTGGAATTGTATTGTAATAAAAATTGTAAAATTGGAATTATGAAACTCACAGTTGCCTGTGTACTTTCAAAACAGCTGGTGCAGATGGGTAGTCATACTGGTGCTGCACATTGCCATCATTTTGTTTGTTTTCACTCACTTTACACTTAAATCTTCATTATTTCATTGTTTATCTTTTTCATATTTTTCTATTAAAATTTTCTCTGGTACTAAATTCAACAGTTCTGAGTGGTTCCACTTGTTTGCTGCTGTGCTTTCATTACCTTGATTTTCTGCTTAAAGATAATTGCTTACCTTGATATATTAATCTTCAGAGTTCTTGGTAAAATGGCTGGCTTTCTGAATAGGGAGGTGAAAGGAAATGTATAACACATTATGACAGTGTGTTCATTGCAGTGTGAAATGGGGATCTATGATTGAAGATGATTTGTAAGGGTTGTTGGTAGTGTCTTCTTATGACCAGAGGGACATTCAGCAGGAAATAATTGTTTTAAGACTTAGAAGTGTTGTGAACTCATGTATGACATTGGATTCAATCTTTGTATAATGGAAAATATTTTGCTGTACAGTATTTCCTTCAACTATCAACCTTCTTTTCTTAAAAAAAAAAAAAAAAAAATATATATATATATATATATATATATATATATATATATATATATATATATATATGAACGTCTATTGGTTTATGGACCGTGTTAGGGTGTGGGTCATCCCATAGGAAGGAGCTTGCATCTACTGTGGTCTCAAGTTTGGAGTAGATAATAGGATAGAGAGCAGTTTCATTATAAAGGGGCATGGGTAAACCAGTGGATGCTTTCAGGCCTTATTATGGAAGTATGTACGCACCTATACTATATTGAAGTTCCTGGGGTGTAGTATGATGATTCACAAGGAACTGACAGGATTAAGAGTGTTAATGGTATAGTATGAGTGTTGGCATCACCCCTAGTGAGACTGCCAACCTAGTATAAAGAAACATTTTTAGTTGATTGCTAGATGTGCCCTTTATTGTATGAATTTATCATACATTTTGGGTAAAGAAAAAATTTGCATAGTTGCACTTTTTCCTGTCATTACAATATTTTTCTGCCACATAGTACATCAGATCCAAATTTTTTTTATAAAAAGGGGAGTTTCTTCAGTAACAAAGTTTTGGATAAACCTTTAAAGTCCATTTAATCCTCTCATGGCTTGTTGATACATACATGAATATGTGCTATTCTTGTAGTGTTGTTAACAACACAAATTTTTAATCAGCAAGCTCAAGTATCATCTATTTTAAATATATGATAAATTTTCATCTCATAATGGTCATTCAACATGTGAAAACTTACCAAGTTTGACAATTTTGTAGCTTCATGAAGGATATATTACAGTATTGGACTTCATGTTTTGCTATCATGTCTTATTTGTTTTTAAGCTGTCCCATAGTTAGTATTCTGTTGAAGTAATTGATTAAAGATCTGTACACCAGACTACCATAATTAGTTACGAAACAATTGTAAGTAGAGTTACCATATTCCTTCACCATTTTCTCATGGGAAGTTGCAACAGAATTTCTTATATATAGGAATTTCAGTAACACCTGTAAGATATTCATTGCTTTGCAGATATGATTTTCTACCATTTTCTGCACTTTGTTGATAAACTCAGGTGTTCTGATAGTCAAAATGACAGTTATAGTTCTTACACATGGTAGGGATGTTGTTGGGTTCCTGTGCATCATTGGCTTTATTCTTGATCTTTAACGCAAAAGACAAGAATTTGTTGAGCTTTGTAATCAGCCTTGAGGTTCTGTTGCTGGGGGATGACAACATTATTGGTCTATTAATTTCTTTGAGGTAGCAATGTTTATGATGATGATGGTGATATACTGTGAAAAATGATCAAGGTAGCTTTATGATTATGTTTTTAGTAAAAGAATTGAATTAGAACACTTTGATATATACTTAAACTACTATTTATTAACCACATCATTCTTTCCCTCGTTTCTAAACACAAGATTACATTTCTGTTATGGCATTTTTTTTAACTTTATGTAGTTTTGTTTGATGCTTGATGTACATTATGAAATTATGGCCATAATGTCACATTTAATTTTTTTGCACATTCTGTTCTTAAGATATGAAACCTAGTAAAATTAATTAGAATTTGATTGATTAAGATTTACAGCTGTTATAGTGGGTGCATAATGATAATCATGTTGTGCTCATGAATTAAGATTTCCTAAAAAAATAATTTCCTTATTTATGAAAGTTTAGATTTGTGTTGTGTAAATTTCATAGAATTAATACCCCTATACAAATACAATGAATAACCTCAATTTTAGATATGTACATTTCCATTTGCATGCATTTAAAACACTAAACAGTACAGCAACTAAAACTGTATTAAATTTTGATGATAGAATTTCATTAAATTGTATAAATAAATTAAGGTGTAAGGATTAGTCTTCATTTTCACTGTGAAAATTAAATGTACAATTTTCATTGCACTTTTGTTGCTAAAGTAAACCTTGCATAAGTCAGACCAAATGGAGGGAAGGGCAATGCAAGTCACTTTTTTTTTCACATTTTACATGCCTGTTACAACTAACAGTTGTAACAATAACACACACACGGCAAGGCACGGCACGGCATGGCTTGGCACAGCACAGCACAGCACTGCACAGTTCACACGTCTCTCATGGTCCTGTATAACTGCCATTTTGTCTGCAACCAACATCTTCACCTTCATAACTGATGTGGAAGACACAGCCTTGCCCTTAGAAGCCATGGTAGAATTACAAATGCAACAATATAGGCTACAGAGTGAGTGAAAGCCTTGGGAGACACTGCCATGCGCTTGTTAGGTCAGCCATGTAAACACTGATCGTGGTGCCACCAGTGCTGCATGACATATATCCATTTTGTGTCTTGATCGGCTTGATCAACTCCTAAATTGAATCAGATGATACAAGACCTATGAGGAGTATTTTAGCCAGCACAGTGTATAAGCAATGTTGCCTAAGAAAAAAAAAATTCTTGAAGTATCCAATGTATATGACATCCAGCTTATTTTGGCCTGATTTGAGCAGGGTATTTAAATTTTCTTGTAGCTAATTCTTTTCAAAAGAAAAACTTGTATTTGACTTTTTTTTTTTTTCTTATCAAATAACCATCTTATCTTATTCTAATATAATGAAAAGAAAGGTAGGTTTTGCAGTGAGTGTACAAGAAAGTTAAGCTACTGGGTTATGTTGTGAATTTCACATACTGATAGAATTACATCCCTTGGCATTATTGTAAGTGAGATAGTCAGGTGAGACACTATTTACACACACACACACACACACACACACACACACACACAAAGATATCTATCCTTCCAGAATGTTCTACTTCCTTATTCAGTGCATGGTCACTGAAGGCACTGTTTTTACATTGTCGGTAATTGAATCATATGTTCATAAGTGGAAAGTGTCTGATTCTGGTAAATTCATTAACTAAGTTGTTGGGGGGAAAGGGATGGGAAGAAAGATAACCATAGTAGGAGTATTAGTAGAACTAATATTTGTTGTGATTTCTCATCATTTGAGATGTTACTTCACAATTTGAAATTATTTTTTTGTAATAAGTGATGTTTGAGGATTATTAATACTTATGATGTAATATATGATAAAAACAAACCTCTCCTTGTGATCCATTGAGATAGCAGTTAGGGTGTGAGTGGTGTTTTGTAAATAGAGGTAACCCCTGCTTAAGGAGTGGGTTACGTTCCTAAAAAAACGTCGTTCCTAAAAAAACGTTCATTGTGTGAATTTTCGTTAAGCGAACCAATTATAATTTTGACCCCTGACCTGAACTTACATTGAGAGTAAACAAAGCGAGAGTGCATCATAGTACAGTAAAAGTTTTAATAAAGTAAAATTTATGAAATTAAACATTTAAGTTTAATTTAAGACTGTCATTATAATGTACACTAATGTATGTATGTAAGTAACTTTATAATGTTAATTATCTTAAATTTATGAAGGGAGGGAGAGTGGAGTGGGAAAGACGCTAGCCGGCAACCTGTGGAATGTAAACAATAGGTGCATCATTGTACTGCATACTAAACTTATGTACCACATTTCGACAAGGCTTTCCATTTTATCCATTGCAGATTCACGAGTTCAGGTGGTTCTTTTAGCTTGTAAGGAAAATATGGTCTCACCAGCCTTCTTAATAGAGTCTGCTGACTTGAAAATAGTAGAGACAGTAGATGGAGTCAAGCCATGGTGGCGAGCAATGCTATTAGTTTTCTCGTGTCTCGTGTCTGTGAATACTATCCAGCTTCACTTTGAGAGTAAGAGACTTCCTGGTTGTCTTAGCAACGCTAAGCGACATTGCAGGGGTGGTTGCAGGGCATTTTGGTGGCATGTTGAGCGAGGGAAGACGAGCTGCTGCTGACGCTGTTATTGTCTTGAATTAAGAGCAAGTAAGGGTAGGGGAGTGAGTGGTGGGCGTTTTGTCCAGGAGAGGTGCTGGTGTATTCAAAACGCATGTCGGCTTGCGTGATATGGTGGGGCTTTCAAACTTGGAAAAAATTACCTGGATAAAATTTTGTTAAAGCGAGTTTGGTGTTCATTATACGAGCAGATGTTAGTAAAAGGAAACGTTCATTGTAGCGAAATTTCATTGTGTGAACGTTCGTTAATTGGGGGTTGCCTGTACCATCATATGTGCCATTGTTACTTTATCTTGTTAGTTGGAGGATACTTGATTAGGTGTTTATATTTTCTCATTCACTCATACTCTTTCTTACTCTCTACACAGAGAAGAAAATCATCAATGCATTGATCTATTTCTTTTCAATCCCTAATAACAAAGGAGTGTGGTATGTTCGTATGTCTATACAGTATCAGGACTTCTTTGTTCTATAATTTCATTGTTTATCTACAAGCCATGCTCTTTAATTCTTGTCTTTTTCTATACTCTTTTGGTCTGTACTTACTACAACCTACAAAACCTTTTCTTTGCTCCTTTTGTGGTAGTTTTACACTTATATGAAGATCTCTCATTTAGGGATAGTAACTCACCTTTAATGAAACCCAGAAGCTTAAAAATGTATAGAAAGAACAACTTACTTAGCTGTAATGACATAGGTTGGCATAACACTGTGTGGTGTTCAGTTATCACCTGCTGACAAATAACCTATGATATAGGAAGAGGATTGTTATATAAAATACAAGAAAATATATGAAGATACCTAAAGAAAGGCAAATTGTCATAATTTTGTGTCAGATTACATTAATAAATTTATTTTTACTGTACTTTGTTTAACAATGAGACTATACTCTTGCAGACTAAATATAAAAGTTACACGAGGAAAGATATCTTATGCTATTTATACAGTAGCTTATGTATAGTATTGCAAACTGAGCTGTCAATTATGCAAAATGCTTCCTTAGCAGGTATCATAAAGATATGGCAAAAAGTATACAAGATTCATGTCCAATGATTTTATAACAAAAGAAAGGCAAAGGTATGGAACACTGATGTCCTTCCATTTTATGAATCTGAAAAGTATGATGCAAATGTTACTTTTTGAAATAAACATGATGACATCGTGGTGGAATGGATTTTGAATGCCACCAATCTTTCAGAAATAATTTTGAATATAAAGAGCACAACAATTGGGCATAGTATTTGTTCTGTGATGTGCACGATCACCTGTTTTGCCATGAATGCGAGAGAATGCATAAGCACATTACATTTCTTGTCCATTCAGTACTGGCCACTTGATGTTCATCAGCATTGTATGACATGATTGGTTGCCATTGCTAGCTCTAATTAACTAGATAACTGTACTTTTTTCAAGTTCGTACATATGTTTTAGGCAGCCATTTAGCAAATCAACATGAGCAACAAACAAGCTGAACCATAAGCAACAAATAAAGAAAAAAAGTGTGAACCATTATGTTAAGCATATAGAAAGAAATTGAATATAATAATATTCATATATAAAAAAAACTTAAGCAAGCAGAAACACATCTTAGATTGTGCACTGTGAAATCATTGTGGCAGGTTCAGTGTTCATTATAGTTAGAAATTGACTCATCCTTCCTTCTTAATTGTTTTTTTTTAGTGTTGCTGAGAAGTTACTTATGCATTTATTTTCATTTATTTATTTATTTTCTTTATTGCTTGTGGATATGCATGATTAATCTGTTTTTGGTTTGCCTGAGACATCCTGCATTACATTCCTTTATTTACTCTTTTAATAGCTTGTTACAAGTATCCTGTTTTTTCATAATTATAAAATTACAGTAATTAGTAATGCATACTGACAGAAAAGTTCAGTTAATGCAACAGAAAAGCTAAAAATAAATACATTAAAACTTGAATGTTACATAAGTATGGATACAGGTAGTACATAAATTTGATAAAGTTTTTCTGGATTTTTCTTCCATGATAAATGAATTTTGAACATAATTCATATTTTTGTTAATCATCTTATGCTTATGAAATGATAGGGCATGGTTTAGCTGTTGTTTCCATGAAATACTTGGGCATAGTTTAAGTTAGTGTTTCCTATGTTTATGTTTTGTATTGAAATGCCTATCAATCCATTGCTCACTTAATATATATATCATACTTTTATTGACTCTTGACCCTTCAAGCTAGAATCAAATAAAGTTTTCTCTGGGAATGTTTGTAGACATGTGTCTTTTCTCAGCTAACCTTTATCAGGGATATTGACTCTCAATATCTCCAAACAGATAAGAGATAGGTACAGATATGCTGTAATTTTTTTTTTTTTTTTTTTTTTTTTTTTACAGTTTATCAGCTTATTGATTGTGCAAAAAGGAATAGGCATTTGATTGAAACCATATAACTTAGGGTATACATTGAGTATCATAGTTATAGGCTAATAAGTTATATTTTTTCACTCTAATGCCAGCATAGTAAAAAGATAATTTTGCCTCATTGAAGATGAAAATACAGATGTGGTTTGAGTTAGTCATTTTGCCTCATTGAAGATGAAAATACAGATGTGGTTTGAGTTAGTCAGCAATTCTCATGTCCTCTCCCATGATGCCAGACAAGTGCTTAATTGTTAAAAGTGTTTTTGGTACCATAACTCATTCACTTATAACAGTGTCAGCAGCAACTTTGATGGTTATTCAATAGATGTTCAAATTATTTTTGCAATTATGAGTTCCCATAATTTTTTATAATACCTACATTGGTGTTCTTATGAGACATGTCACACAAAACACTTTGTCCAACCCACGGTTTGTTTCTGTAGCTTTGCAAGAATAATACAGATTGCTAATATCTCAAGTTTGTTAGAAAATTTTGCAGAAGTTATTTGCCTAAGCCTAATACTCCGAGTAAGCACACAAACATGGTTACACAATGGTATACCATAGGTCCCAACACTGATAATGACTTGTGAAACTTTGTGCTTCTTGCTTCATATACATGATCATGACCAGCTTCATTAGTTTACATGAGAAGCAGTTCCAGAGGTATTTGATCATACCTGGTGCACATTTCCTAATTAGATAGTAGATTTTTAAACATTGCTGAAACAATCTCCTTGAAATTGCTTAATAGTATATATATATATATATATATATATATATATATATATATATATATATATATATATATATATATATATATAATGAAATAAGTGTTTTCAGAGGGAGAGATACATATAAGCAATTTTACAAGTTTAAAAAATAATAATGGAAGTAGAGAGAGACAAGAGTTTAAACAACAAGCTTATCCAGCATCCTTTTTTAGAAAGACTGGTAAAAGAAGCAAGTGAAGTGAACTGGTATTGCTTTGATAAAATCAGAACTACATTTCAGGGAAAATTATCTTTAAGTGAATAAATCAGGTACTGCGTATATATTACCTTTTTGCCATCATTTATATTATCATTAGTAGTTTTTGTTATTTACTGTTACGATATTAACAGTGTTGTCTAATATGGCATGCATTGATGGCTGGATAAACAATACAGCTTCTTTATGCAGCCCATCTTTTCCTGCACATGAATGGGTTTAAAGGAAAAAATAGATGAAAGAACTTAGATTTATATGGAACTTATAATTAATATTATTATTATTATTACTATTACTTTGGTTATATTTTTCTTAGGTTGTGATATTTTCCTGTAAGTTTCACATGCATTATATTCAAGGGAAAAGTTCATGACAGATGAATAAGTTAGAGTGCAACAAAGAAAAGACTGGATGGGAACTGGGAAAAGATGTATACGAGTTATTAAAAAATAATGAGTTCGTTAACTGATTCAACACTGCTGCGATTTTCTCCAGTCAGGACCTGTATACTGCTTAGACTCACCACTCCCTGTACACTTTGTACCCTCTCATTAAGATTTTTTTTCTTTTTTAGCATAATAAATTCACATTTATGATAAATCTTATAGTGTACAAGATTTCATTTTGGGTATCACAAAATCCTTTATTGGTGGTAAGGCTTGTAAAAAGCTAATAGAAATGTTGTTTTGTGAGAGTGACATCTCTTGAGAGGTGGTTTTACCAGCAACCTGTTAGCAACCTCATTATCATGGCAACAATATCTTCCTATGTGTTCATGGATACCATTTCATGGCTGGAAATTGCTCTGCTTGTTGTCAAGTTTTTTTTTTATCCTGGCTTGGTGCACCTCTCACCAGAAGCAGTGTGGGTGTGCATGACGTCATCAAGTTGAGTTAATCTGCGTTAAGTTGAATACATAATGTCATTTAATTGTATCTCCTTAAATATCAAGTTGCGTTAAATCAAAATTGCATTATTCAAACTTACGTAAATTGAGTTGACTATATATGGAACTATGGATGGATACAAAGATACGTATGTATAGCACAGTAAATTTTGGTCAATTACTAGTGTATTGTAGTATATTGAAGCTCTACATGTTTTTTTTTTTTTTTTCTTAATAAACATATTATGTATGAGATTATGCAGAAGGGGCTGGTTTGGTACACTGGAACCACTCATGATGTTGCGGCCATGTGGTTCTCAGGCACTTGTGTTCAAATCCTGGCCATGGTCAGAAGTTAGCAAAGTTAGCAAGGGCATCCAGTCAGGGTAACAGTTCCAAATGCCAATTCTTTTGTTAGAAGGCACTGTAATAGCCTTAATGAAATATAGAAACCAGATATAGGCTGGATTACAGCGTGGTTAGACAACAGGTGACAGAGGGTAGTAATTAATGGATCTAATTCCTGGTGGGGGGGAAGTAGTTAGTGGGGTGCCACAAGGGTCACTTTTAGGGCCATTATTATTTCTAATATATATTAATGACTTGGATAGTGGAATAACAGTGACATTAGTAAATATGCAGACGGCACAAAGATAGGTAGATTAATAAAGTAAGATTCGGATGCCATGGCCTTGCACGCACACTTGGATAGGATGAAAGAATGGACAGATAGATAGCAAATGCAGTTCACTATAAACAAGTGCAGGGTACTGAGCGTAGGTAAAGATAATCCAAGCAATAGGTACACAATAGATAACGAGGCACTAGGAAGTTCCAAGCATGAGAAAGATTTAAGAGTCATAGTTAGCTCCAATCTCCGTACAAGGAAGCAATGTATTGTGGTCAGGAATAAGGGTGCGTCCGCACTGGGAGCGAGAAAGCGGGTGAGAGCGAGAGCGAGCCAGGGCGAGTGAATTTGTGTGGCCTCACTAAAAGTGATTTCAGGCTAGAGTTACCATGGCAACAGACTTCCGCCCGCGTCAGCTGACGCTTGGCAATTGACGGATACTAATTAGCAGATTTTTTACCTTACACCATGGCCGGGCTTACATCCCAAAATTTGTTACTTGAAAACAGTGTCATGAAATCTCAAGTTTTATCAAGACTTAAGAATGTGTGGATGCACAAATTAAATAATAAAAAAAGAAAAAGACAGCAGTTAGGTGAATACCACCATCTCACGCCCCCATTGTCTTTCTTCCACTTAACTTCCAAATTCTTTTCATACTTTGCCGTATGTGCCCCTGGGTAACGAAGTCAATCCCTTCTTTCTCTTGTAATGCAACCATACCCAAAGCAAAACTTAAATATTAGGAAAGAATATTCAATTACCGTTTGTCTAATGCGGGAAGATGTGTCGAGTGTGCTTTTGGATTTCAAAAAATTGGACTTCAAAATTTGGGCTGCTGACAAAGGCCATTGAAACATATGTTGACACAGCAGTGGCTATCACCAAAGCCTCTTGTTTGTCTTACATAACATGATACAGGAGGAGGAAGGAGTTCAATTATCGACTAACAGCTTTGGCGATGAAATTGATTGAGAACATTGTCACCACATGGGGGGAAAAAAAACTCATTAAAAAATCACTAAGACCGTGAGAGAGGAATTCACTCAATATTTTTGTTTAGTTGTCAAGCAATGACTGGGCAAAACATGTAATTTGACAGAGAGAGAGAGAGAGAGAGAGAGAGAGAGAGAGAGAGAGAGAGAGAGAATGATTATCATGTATAGATATGAACTTGCCAAAAACTACAATCTTTTCACTTATCTTTTTTCCTATGTGGTGCTACAAATGCAGTCACTGTTTGTTAACTGATGCATCCCAGATACAGTATGTGAAGAACACTTCACCAATTAACTGTTCAATATCCATATCTACTGTCTGGATAATTTTCAATTCCCTGTCTGTGGCTTGTATATGACCAACTGAGGCGGGGGTTGGTTTTGTAACCCCACCCTCACATTAGCGGATTTACTGGCCACCAGGCACTGGGCAGTGAGTTCAAGATCATCATTTATGATTGACAAGTTTATCAGCAAAGCTCTGTATAGATACTGCTCATGGAACCAGATGATGAGTGTGTCAAGTCAATAAGTGATAAGAAAGAAAATTTATATAATATGGTAAAATATAATGATAACTACTTTGTAAAATAATCATGTGAGAGATATAACAAAGGCAACAATTGTGTTGTCATAAAGGGAGCAAAGACAAACCTCAGCGCATCATCCCTCATATGCCATGCACTGCCTATGAAAAAGCGTATTCGAGAATAGAGGTAAAAATGTTGTTGCAAAGAGTCTTGTGGTTCGTTTACGTGGCAAAATTTCAAAAATCTGTTTACACCATTGTGTTAAGGAGACTTTTCTTTAAAAGATGAAAGATTTTATTCTATTCTATTCAAAGTGGTGTTTTAACTTCAACTTGTCATAATTTCTTTATCTTTGTTCCTAACAAAATTCTGGGAACATATCTGAGTTGTGCAATTAGTTCTGATGCTAATGGTATCAAACAAAATGTCATATCTAGTTTCTGAGGTGAGATACAACAGATAATATAGAAACATCTTGGAAATGTCCCTCATTCCAACCTGACAAACTCGCGCGAGAAAAGTAAACTGTTGACTTCTCGCTTTCTTGCTTTTCAAACCAAGGAGGAGCCATTCTCTGGCCGCTGCCAGTACGGCCACCTCCATTGCTTGCCATGTATTAAAGTTTCTCGCTCTCACTCGCCCGCTTTCTCGCTCCCAGTGAGGACGCACCCTAAGGCAAATAGAGTATTGGGATTCATTTTTAGAAGTGTTAAAATCATAAGTCCTAAAGTAATACTATAATTGTACTTGGCACTGGTCAGGCCACATATTGACTGTGCAGTACAATTCTGGTCCCCACTTTATAGGAAGGATATAGCTCAGTTGGAGTCAGTGCAAAGGAGGATGACTAAAAAGATAAAGGGAATGAGGGATATTCCCTATGCAGCGAGACTGAAAAAACTCAATCTGCATTCCTTAAAGAGACGTAGGTTAAGGGGAGACCTGATAGAAGTATTTAAGTGGTATAAAGGTTTTTAACAAAGGGGACAAGAATGAAGTTCTTAGGATCAGTAGTGGGGACAACCAGAAATAATGGATTTAAACTTGAAAAATTCAGGTTTAGAAAAGAAATAGGAAGAAACTGGTTTTCGAACAGAGTGGTTGATGAGTTGAACGATCTCAGTGGTCATATAGTCAATAGGGAGTTTTAAAAGGTTAGATAAGTTCATGGATGGGGATGTTAGATGGAATTAGGTAGCTTAAACACACAGGGACTGCCACATGTAGGCCTGCTGGCTTCTTGCAGCTTCCCTCTTTTCTTATGTTCTTATGTTATATATATATATAATATATATATATATATATATATATATATATATATATATATATATATATATATATATATATATATATATATTGTAGAACACTAACTGCAACCATTAAATCTGTGGGTATGAATGGCAGACTAAAGACATGAATCAACATTATTTGAAGAATTTATGTTATGCACAAGCACTGTATTTTCCTGGGTATCTTAGCTTGAAATTAGTGAGAAAAAAAAAAGTAGTCAAAAGAATCATTATTGGTATTTGTGAACAAGAAAGGAAATCACTAGTGTTTTTGTAGATGTTAAGGCTTAATGAAGTTATCTGTTAATTCAGAGCTTTACCTACATGCATGAAATGATACTGTCTTGCACAAGTTTTGGTTTTAAACATGTTTATTGCAAAGTAGCAGTGTAGCAAACTGGCATCATTCAGAATTCTTTGATTTGTATTTTTATTTGGTATTTCATATATGATTAAAAGTTGTAAGCTATTCTTTTTATTTTGGATTGGAAGAGAAATGCATTATTTATAATTTTCCAAAATTAAATTATCAACTAGATGATGCAAGTCACTTGTAGCTGTATCACTTGCATGACAGTAAGGCAGTGTCAAGATAAACAAATTTATCATCTGGAAACAATAAGAGCCATTTGCATGCCTGTGCTTTTATATAAAATTTAGAAGAATTTTACATTAGTAAATTGAATGACTTGATTTTCCATGGCTTGTTATTTATTCTGCAATTGTGTTTTATCTGTTGTGGCTACAGTGTAATATTGCTTTTTTGTGTGGTCTTAAGGTCAAGCATTTAATAGCACTTCTCATATTGCATCAGCATATATAACATGGCTGTGTATTTAATGTATTGTTTCCTTAACCATTCATAATTACCTTGGCTTTGGAAAATATCTCAAAATATATTACTTCTGTCAGTATGCATTTTTAACCTTAGATTGTGTTCATATCCTTTTTAGTTTATAACACAAATGTTGATAATTTAAATGTCATCATAATGAAACTTGCATTTGAAAGAACATTGATTTTAAACCAGTTAAAGCTTCATGATTTTTGTGACTAATGATTGTCAGATTTCTTAAAGGCAAAAGAATAAACCTATCATTATTAGTAATATCACAAAATTAGTGTTTTAATCAAAACTATGATCTCTCTTGATTTTTGTCATTATCTTGTCAATGATACAGTTTATATTACACCTCCTTTAATTAAAGCCCATTATTATTATTATTTTTTTTTTTGGCATGTCAAAGCTGTCTAAACAGTAAAAGTCCTCTTGTTTAATTCAAATTAATTGAGTTTTTAATAGGTCTTTCCCAGATTGCTCTTGTCATTAACATAACCTCTGAGCCTGGAGTAAATATTACCTTATTGTACCCTTTTAGTTCTTGATCCATATTAGTTTTAATATTAGTGCTAAAAGAAAGTTATTTATTATACTTTGGAGATTATTGTATTGCAATTAACTATTTAATATAATTTATTTAAAGGTTATAGATACCTTTTGCTTTAAACATGTTACATTAATAGTAGACTTCAAGTTTACCACACACACACACACACACACACACACACACACACACACACACACACACACACACACACACACACACACACACACACACACACACACACACACTTTATGGATTCCCAGACTGATTCTGTTCAGTGAGAGTGGTTACAGACAGATGTAACACATGCTATTATACTCGTACCACAATCAACATTTGTGCTAGCAGATTTTGTATCAAGAGAATTTTATCCCATTTTCCTTCAGAATCTTAGGATTTTTATTTGTCTTATCTATTTATCTATTCCTTTTTCTTTTGATAAGCATCAGTTTTTAGTTTCAATTCAATTAATGCCAAAGAACTGCAACCAAATGAAAAATCTTTGATAGTTAAAAGATGATGCTAAAAATTTCAAATACAATTCATGATTCCAAGGACAAAAGAGATTTGGTAGTGAGAGACCAAGCAGACCATCAGATAGCAAGCACATTATAGCAATGTTCAGAAAATAATTTACAATATTTGCATAATCATTGCTATTGACTGGAAGTTGCTACTTGAACATGAAGTGGATTGGGGATACTCCACTATACTATTGTTCTGGCACTAAACCACCTCTAAACATTTTTTGCTATGAACAGATTTTATCTTGCACCACAAAGTTTCCCCATACTTATGGAATTTAGCAACTTATATACTTCCTCTTCTCAAGGCGAAAGTTAAATAGAAGATTCAATGCCAAATATTTGAGGCTGTTACACAGAAAAGAAAGAGAAAGCTTCCAGGATCCTTTCTGGTCTAGGCAGTGCCAGGGGGATCATTGCCTGGCTTTCTAAGCAAACTACTTAGAAGCTGATGGAGAGAACCTGTGATGAAAATTTCGTCTTTTTTTTTTTTTTTTTTTTTCTTCTGGGAAGTTTTTTTCTACATGACTTACAATTATGCGCACACACACACACACACACACACACACACACACACACACACACACACACACACACACACACACACACACACACACGGAAATAATGAGCTCTGAGCTCGTTCCGTAGGGTATAACGTCTGGCTGTCTCGTCAGAGACTGCAGCAGATCAAACAGTGAAACACACACACACACACACTTTAATGAAATTATCATAAGTGAATTTAGAATAATTTTTTTGAATTAGCTGGACTATTATATGTTCCCCTTTTTTCCATAACAAAAAGGACTTTTACTGTATTTTCTGAATAGGAACTAAATATCCCTTTGCCATGTAAGAATAGGTAGTTTGGTTGATGGTCATCTTGTCTCAATTGTTGTGAGTCGACAGTATAACACCTCGCAAACTTTGCTAATGACAGGTGTCTACAACCAGTTAGTTCAGCAGTCAGATTGGAGTCACCAGGCAGCTGAACTGAGCAGTCAGAACCACTGCCCAGGTGATGTAGCTCATTAATGAAATGGATGTCATCCGTGGCAAATCATCTGGCACCGGTAAAATGTATTCGTCCTATCATCGCTAGCACAGAGGTGTCTTTGTAGGTAAGGCATTTTATAGAAGAGTCTTACGACAAGTCACTTCAGTGCTCTAAAGTTCTTACCTACAGTAATTGCAAACAATGCCTTTGATCATCCATTTGTTAAAAGCAGATGTTTCATATGCTTTTTGTTATCTTGTAATTCTTAATCTTTTCAAGAATTACTAAAAAAAAAAAAAAAAAAAAAATGCAGTGGATGCATTCCTAGATGTGCATACTAAAAAATGTTACTTATTCTATCATTCTTTTGTCTATATTCAGTGAAAATAAAAGTTCAAATTAATTTTAAATGAAGATTAAATTGTCTAAAAATGCTACTGAAACAAAGCAAGATTTTTTACACACACTCTCTCTCTCTCTCTCTCTCTCTCTCTCTCTCTCTCTCTCTCTCTCTCTCTCTCTCTCTCTCTCTCTCTCTCTCTCTCTCTCTCTCTCAAATGTATTTAGAGATAAATGTGCAATGAATTATTTAACAAAATTTGCTAAATTACATTACCCTCTCACTATTTTCTCTTCTTGTGTGGAACTCCATTCTGTTTTGTCTGAAGAATGAAGTTTAAGGGGTGATTGGGATATATATTGATTAAAGCTGATACATGATAATTATACAAATCAAGTAGAAAGTAATGAAATTGAATATATTGCTGTATATTCTTAGATAGCAGGGGTATACAAGTATGATGTATTTATCTGATGCCCCTCTTCCAGGAACTCATAAACAGTTCTGAGAAAACCATACTAACTCCTTAAGGATTGTAGCACAAATTGTGCATTGCCGTTTTTTCTTCATATTGTATGAGAATTCCCAACTTTTTGTTGCTAGAGCAGGAGTCTCCCTATGGTGCTCCACACTATCACCCAGTGACAACACATCATCATTTGTACAAAATAGGACTTTATATTGTTTTACTTATTTATAGTACACTGTAGTTTGAATAAAAGTATAACTTTTCACTTTGCTAGACAACATCTTTCACATTCATCTGGACTTTTTAACATCTCTCTGCATAAAGTTTTTTTGTGCCTGTTTCTGAATGATCAATCTCCATTCCTCGGTCCATATTTTATTCTATTCATTGCTCTTACAACTTTCAAAAGTTCTGCAAAGATTTTAAGAATACTTGACATTTTTAACATCCTAAGGAATCACATCACCTCTTGACATATCCATGTAAGATACTTTTCTGAGCTTGCATAAATTGATTTACTTTCATCACCATCTCATTCAACACGATTACATGTAAGGTCCATGTATATAGTCATCATAAGGAATATAATTTATTATTTGTCATTTGGCTGCCAAACTTTAATCCAGACCTACAATAAAAAGAAATAAAATGAATAGATAGTGCATTGGTGATTGCACTGCGACCACCATTAAAATTCCTTCACAGTCATTCTCTCTCTCTCTCGAACTGCAGCAATTTATAATCATGAAATCCTGTCCTTAGGGTCAATAGTTATGAGTAGGACAACAGCAATGCCCTTAGATGTTACATGGCCTTCCCATGTGTTCTGTCATTGATGATGGCAGGCAACCATTACTGGTCAGAGCTGCTAACTTTTAGTTCCATGTCACTTAGGGTTTATTATAATATTTTTTATTAAGCTTTATGCACATAGTGTGACATTAATGTTGAGTAGTTCCGGTAATTTAAGAAATGGTTATCTGATTTAATTATGTGGCAGGTGTCAAGATGCTGTCTTCTCCTACCATAATAACGACTCAGAATGCAAAGCATTTTTTAAATTTGTTGCAATATTCATCACTTTGATTAGGTAGAAAAAAAGTATTTCCTTAAAACTGAATAAAACTAAAGTTTATTTTTGAGTCAGTAGGCAATGATCAAATGTGTTTTTTGGCCTAACCAAGTGGCTATTGTGGTGGGTGGCAGTGGCATTACATGGCAAAACATAAAGGCAAGAGCTGTAGAATACAGTATTTAATAAATGCTTCCTTGCCATTTTACAGACTCAGAAAAAGGATGAAGTATAAGAATTTCTATTTGCTTTTATTTAAGATTTGACATTGTATAATATAACATTTAATTGTGTCTGTATTAGCATTCAAAAGTCTAGCATGCCATCAATCAGTTTTCAGTGTTGTATAATATAACATCGTTGGAAAGTCAGGATACACTGTTAGCATTTATAGTTCTTAAACATTTTTCTTTATTGTAAGATCTGTATCAAAATTGAAGTTAGATTATCTAAGTTTTATTTTACTAAGTAATTTGTCACTGCTCATCTTTTTTTGACATCTATATACTGAAGTGGGAACAGCCATGACTTATCAGGATTATTTATGGTATTAGTATTTCCCTTTCATTGTAACATTTTTAAGGGAATAAGTGGAAATCTCCCCTCTCCTTCAGAATGCATCACTTACCATAATTTCAATTCAGATGTTTCACTTGTCTTCTGTATGTCTTGGGTGGAATCTGGGGACTTGGGTGGCTGCAGAACTTATCAACCTGAGCTTGTATGCACTCTTGTCATTCCACATGGTCTTTAAAACAAATTATAAACTGTTTATGCTTAGTATTTTTCGCAAAATGTGAGGGACTTCTTGACAAGACTCATTGATGGCAACTTGAAAATCTGTTGAAAGTATTGCTGTTGTGCTCGCTCTCTCTCTCTCTCTCTCTCTCTCTCTCTCTCTCTCTCTCTCTCTCTCTCTCTCTCTCTCTCTCTCTCTCTCTCTCTCTCTCTCTTTCTTTCTTTCTTTCTTTCTTTCTTTCTTTCTTTCTTTCTCTCTCTCTCTCTCTCTCTCTCTCTCTCTCTCTCTCTCTCTCTCTCTCTCTCTCTCTCTCTCTCTCTCTCTAGGTCCAGGGGACTTGAATTTTGTTTCCCTACATTTGCCTTCATTCCTTTTCTAGAATAAAACATGACCATGGTGATTTTCCTTGGGATTGCAGATTCCTTGATTAGGAGCAAGTTTTCATGCCTCTTTATATATATATATATATATATATATATATATATATATATATATATATATATATATATATATATATATATATATATATATATATATATATATATATATATATATATATATATATATATATATATATATATATATATATATATATATATATATATATATATATATATATATATATATATATATATATATATATATATATATATATATATATATATATATATATATATATATATATATATATATATAGAAATGGTCTGCATGCTTTTTTCCTTTAGTTCAGGATTTGAGCTTTAAGGAAAACTTACTTCATATAAAACCAAGATGTGGGTCTCTTACAGTTTATTGTAGAAAATTGGACATGGAATAGAATTACAAAAGCTGAAGTACACAATTATTAATTTTCTGCTTCCCAGAGATTCTTTGATGTTGCCTAAGGATATTGTTCTATTGTCAGGACATCATTGGATAACCAGATGTACAATATAGAAATTTTAGGTGTAATTACTGGTTATAAATGTATTAAATCAGATTTCTAAAAAGTTACATCTAGTTAAACATGAAAGATTAATTTTAGAGACTAAGCTATTTGTGGATGTGGAATTAAGTGTTTTACTATGGTATGATAGAAACTATCAACTTGTACTGGTTATTGGACATTTCCCCAAAATAATAGGACAAAACTGCTTTTCAGAACATTGCTGCAGCTCAACAGGCTCAAAAAGTTGCTTTGTCACATCAGGCCCAACAGCAGCAGCAAGCAGCTCTGTACATGCAGCAACAACCACAGCAGATGTATCTGCAGCAAGTTCCAGGGTACTTCCAGCATCCACAAGCTGCAGCAGCAGCTGCTGCTGCTTCTGCTTCTCCCTATCAGCCTGGCCAGAATGTTCTTGTGTTGGTAAGTAATGGAGCTCATTCATGGGTAAAGAAATGCATGTGGAAGACAAAGAGAGCTTCTCCAAACTCTTATACGACTGGCTTTGCACAATGTTTGGTAATATTTGTAGCCATTCTAACACAATCACTATGGTCTAGTACATGGAGGCATTAGCAAACCTCTATCTGGTAAATGTTATCAGTCTGGGTCCTAGGGACTTGAAACAGTTAACCTTCTGGGGCTGATTACCATACAAGACCAGATTCATCACACTTAACAGCTACCACTATAATTCTGGCAGAATTTTTATTCATGAACACTGATAATCTGATGGTATTTTACTAGCCCAGCCTCAGCCAGTGAGATATTTGTCAGTCATGTATAGCATTCTGTTCTTTTTTTTTTTCAACAAATGTTTTGTATAAATGAGTAAAGCCCCATATATATGATTGGGAAATATCTTTGGGCACATGCCCACAGAAGAGGTAGTAGACACCTACCAAAATTATAATTTACTCCCAATGAGCCCTAATAGCACTAGTTCAGAGGTGCTGTGAACTTCCCATTAAAACTAGTGATCTTGCTGAACATTTCCCTTTGTGTCTCACAACTCAAGGGAGCAGTCACAGCCTGCCCTCTAAAGACAACTCTCCTTCTTCACTCAAAACTACATGCACTTACCACAAACACACCCTCACTTAAAATTGAAAATAAAAAAAATGGCAAATCCAAATCCAGACTCATGTCACCTGGGGAGGGGACCAGAAATGTCCCCAGGGTGCACTCTGGTGACACCTCCCTCAATTTTTTCTTCATTAACTTCTGCAACATTTGCGGTCTTAGATCTAATTTTTAATCCGTAGAACACCACCTCTCCTCTACTAAACCTCATCTGTTCCTCACCAAGACACAGGTGTCCGAGGCTACTGACAGTGGCCCCTTCTTTGTTCCCTCCTACTTTCTCTATCCTCATTTTCATTCTAAAGCTGATTGTTGCATTATGTGTGCAACAACTTGCTCTTGTGCCCACACTCTTGAATCTTTCAAGTTTTCCACCATCTGGCTTCGAATTAGTTACTCTCTAACTAAATTTATCTGTTTTGTTTATTTCTCCCCTAACTCCTCTGACTATAGCAAATTCTTTGACTATTTAACTTCCAAAGTGGAGCATATTCTGTCTCTCTATCCTTTCCTTTTGCGGAGATCTCCATTCTTAGAGATTTCAATGCTCGCCATTGTCTTTCCTCTCCTTTCACTAACCGTGCTGGTGAACTAGCCTTCAACTTTGCTATCCTCCATGACCTTAAGCAACTGGTGCAACATCCTACTCATATTCCTGACCATCTTGCCCAACATTCTTGATCTCTTCCTCACCTCTAATACTTCTGCTTATGCTGTTACCCTATATTCTCCGTCAGGCTCCTGCGATCACAATCTCATTTCTTTATCTTGTCCTATTTCTCCAATACCTCCTCAGGATCCCCCAAAATGTAGGTGCCTCTGCCAGTGAGGGGGGAACTAAGGAGGTATTATGCTGATTTTCCCTGGAATGATTACTGTTTCTATGTCAGAAACCCATCTCTGTGTGCTGAATATATAACAGAGGTGATAGTGTCTGGCAAGGAGGTGCACATTTCTCATTCTTTTTCTCAACCTAAATCTTCTAATTCTAAACCTTGGTTTAACAGCCTGTTCTCATGCTATACATGATAGAGAGGTTACCCACAAAAGGTACTTGAGCCTTCCATCTCCTGAATCTGACGCACTTTATATTTTTGCCTGGAATCATGCCAAGTCTGTTCTTCAACTTACCAAACACTCCTTCATAAATAGAAAATGTCAGAAACTTTCAAACTCTAACTCCCCTCGAGACTTCTGGCATCTTGCCAAAAACATCTCAACAACTTTTCTTCATCTTTCCCTCCTTTATTTCATCCTGATGGCACCACTGCCATCCATCTCCTCTGTCTCTAAAGCTAAACTCTTCTCTCAAACCTTTGCTAACAACTTCACCTTGGATGATTCTAGGCCTGTCCCTCCCTCTCCTCCTCTCTCTGACTATGTCATGATTACAATTATAGTTTTTCATAATAATGCTGTCCATGCCCTCTCTGGCCTAAACCCTCAGAAAGCTTGTGGACCTGATGTGGACCCTCCTAT
Source organism: Portunus trituberculatus (assembly GCF_017591435.1). Lineage (NCBI taxonomy): Eukaryota > Metazoa > Arthropoda > Malacostraca > Decapoda > Portunidae > Portunus > Portunus trituberculatus. The sequence continues at coordinate 20,920,011 of NC_059271.1, read as the reverse complement.
TGGTCAAACTCTTTCAACTATGTCTATCAACTTCTATCTTTTCTTCTTGCTGGAAGTTTGCCTATATTCAGCATGTTCCCAAAAAGGGTGACCTTTCTAATTTCTCAAACTATTGTTCTATAGCTTTAGTCTCTTGCTTGTCTAAAGTTTTTGAATCTATCCTCAGTAGGAAGATTCTTAAACATCTGTCACTTCACAATCTTCTATCTGATTGCCAGTATGGCTTCCATCAAGGTGATCTGGCTTTCCTTACTGAGTCTTAGTCATCCTCTTTTAGAGATTTTGGTGAAACTTTTGCTGTCATGTTAGACATATCAAAGGCTTTTGATAAAGTCTGGCTTAAAGCTTTGATTTGCAAACTGCCCTCCTACGATTTCTATCTCTCTCTGCAACTTTATCTTAAGTTTCCTTTCGACAGTTTTATTGCAGCTGTGGTAGACAGCCACTGTTTTTCTCCTAAATTTATTAATAGTGGTGTTCCTCAGGGTTCTGTCCTGTCACCCACTCTCTTTCTATTATTATTATTATTATTATGGTCTTCACAAACTTCTTGCCACTCCTACCCTGATTATACCACCCTACATCTTTCCACGTCCTTTCAGAGATGACAACCCTTCAGGAAGTCAACAGATCACGCAGGGATGCCACAGAACACCCGATTTCTGATCTCTCTAAGATTTCTGATTGAACCAGAGAAAACTTAGTAATTTTCAATGCCTTGAAAACTCAATTCCTCCATCTATCAACTTAACACAACCTTCCAGACAACTATCCCCTCTTCAATGACATTCAACTGTCTCCCTCTTCTACATTGAATATCCTTGGTCTGTCTTTTACTCATAATCTTAACTGGAACTTCACATCTCATCTCTTGCTAAAACAGCTTCTATGAAATTAGGCATTCGAAGGTGTCCCTGCCAGTTTTTCTTGCCCCACCAGCTGCTAACTCTGTACAAGAGCCTTATCTTTATCTGCCCCTGTATGGAGTACTCTTTGCAAGTTGGGGGGCTTCCACTCACACAGTTTTATTAGATAGGGTGGAATGAAAAGCCTTTCATCTCATCAATTCCTCTCCTCTGACTGACTCTTCAGTCTTTTTATCACCCCCGAAATGTTGCATCTTTTTCTATTTTTTGTCGGAACTGATCTTACTAACTGCATGCCTCCTCTCCTCCTGCAGCCTCACTGCTCAAGGCTTTCGTCTTCCTTTCACCCCTATTCTACCCAACTCTCTAATGCAAGAGTTAACCAGTATTCTCAGTCATTCATACCTTTATCTGGTAAACTCTTGAACTTCTTGCCTGCTTTTGTATTTGTCTTCCTACGACTTGACTTATTGTAAGAGAGAGGCTTCAAAACATTTGTTCATAGATTTTGGCTAATACTACACTGTTCTTTAATTCTGCTCTTTCTTTAATATCTTGTTGCCCTTGGCTGGCTTCCCTACTGCTGTAAAAAATAATAATTTGCCTGTTCATGGGTCCACTAAATGTGGGCAAAATAGTAGAAAGGTGGTGGTTGTGAGGTCATTAGACCATACACTGTTGGGTACTATGTTGTCACTGTAAGACATGAAGTTGCCTTTAGAAACAAAGGACCATGGTTGATGCTGTCATTCCAATCACGAGAAATAAGTGGCCTAGACATCATGTTCTTAATTTAATATAGCATTATTAGCAACTTTCTTGCCTCAGGAATGTTAAAATGGACATATACAAACCATCTACTTTTGCTTCTATTTAATTATGATTGGCATAGACTATTACTTTGGATATAAAAAAAAAAAATGAAAACAAAACAAGTGTGTCTGCACAAATACCTGTTGACAAGCATTACTGGCAACAGTGTGCTTGATTATATAAACTTTATCGGTCCATATCTCAAAACATAAGTTATTCCCCTTCTAAAATCTATTTTAAAGCCAATTTTAGCTTGATTTCAATAAAACAAAAACTAAAAAGGAGAAGAATACTACTTCTTTTAATTCACGTCGCTTTTTTTATTTGTGACCTGTTATTTTGTATGAATATTTTTTGGTAAAAAAAAAAAAAAAATCATAAAACAAAAACGAAAGATGAAGTTATATTTTTCTAACGACGTGGAAACCTTTCATATTATAATGTGTCTTTGCCACAGGAAAATGAAGCTTACGGAGCAAATAATAACGCCAGAATAACACTCGTAAGTTTTAGTTGCAATTATAATTGCATGGCGGGGTTAGGGACTAAAATAGGGATGAATGTCTAATATTGATGTACATGTTCCCAATACTTCATAACATAAAAATCAGAGTGTTTCATGCATATTTACTGGAGATATGACACACCGTTCTAAACCGGACGCTCTCCTTATAAATATAAAGGTGGAATTACAACATGACGTACCTTGAGTCTAGTTGCAAAATTGTATTCATTCTCTACCTTTTACTAACTTTATTTACTTTTGGTGCCATTCACTTAGTTTGCTCCTTGAGTTAAAATGCTAACTTCAATATGTGTCCTCCTCAGAATGGTTTTGACAGTGGAGCTCGATTTGATGGCATCAGTCAACCCAACATTCCTCCTCCCCCACCTGGTGTAGCCCCCAATGCAGCCCAGTTAGCAGCTGCTTCAGGGGCACATGTGGCAGTGTCTCAGAAGAAAGGTGGGTTCTTATCTGGAGGATCAGGTGGAGGTTACACAATCTTCTAATACGGATAGTACTGCTGCTCACAAGAAAATAAATCTTAACCTTATTGTTAAATTTTTTCTGTAGGGAGACCAAAACTAACCTCACTAATGTGTATACAATATGCTAAAGGGCAGCAAATTTTATTTTCTAAAATTAAGCAAATTGTTTTCATGACAAATTGATTTTTGTAAAGGTGGTACTCTGATATGCCCAGTCAATCATGCATTTTACTTTATTATTGTAAACACTTCAAGTAATATGAAATGTAGAGTGTAAACACCAATCACAGTAAAAACTTCTATGTTTCAACCTGATGTATGCACAATTAAAGGATACTTTGTTTTTACTCATTTTGTTTTTCTGCATAAACAAATTTGAAGTACTTTAATTAAAAGTTTCTGATTGAATACTTATTTCTGGTTCAGTATCTTCAATAGGAACTGATTCAGCCAACAAAGTAAGATTGTCATAACAATATTTAAGGTTTCCATGTGTGGAGAAATAATGTAATCTTGTTATTTTGTCATACTAACTTAACAGTATGCATTTATTTTCATACAGATCTTGAATTTTGCAGTTTGAAATATTTGAATACATGGTTATAATTTTCAGTACTGGAGTAAAACATACTTCAAGCTCAGTTTTCTATTAATAGTGAGTATACTTGATGAGCTTATTGGGAGACCTTAGCATACTTGCCAACCTGAGATTAATGAAGATGTGTAATCTTGAAAAAAAATATGGTCCCTACAGCTATAAATTCCCAGTTCAGTTAATAATCACTACAAATCAACTTTTTTGTTGCATTACTTTAGAATCTCAAAACTTAAGCAAAACAGGTATTGCAAAAAATAGTAACCTAAAGAACAAGTTGACAATAATGAGTAAATCCTTAAAGAAAATTAACATAGGGTCAGCATATCTAAACATCTTTAATTTTGAGTAATAACTTGAATGTTACAGTGCCAATTAAAAAAAAATAAAACAAGAAATAGTGTTGTTCACAATCAGGGAAGCCTCAATGTACTAACCTGTATGTGATTTTTTATTTTGTATGATATTTAGCTTGAAAATCGCTTATGATTATAAGTTAATAAAGCAAACCTGAACTGCTCTTTGATTATTTCAAACCACTGGCCCTTGTAGCATTTTGGATATAAGCATTCCTAGATTTAATTCATACTCAGAAGTGCACACATTATTTTTTCCTCATAATTCATTTAGTTCTTCCATCACAAATGGCTTGAAGTCTTGTGTTTTCTCTGTTTTGTTGCATGTTGGTCCATGTACATATCAGATTCTTCACACAAGGATTAAAAGAACAAAAATTTTTTTTTGTAGCGCCAAGAATATTTTTACCATCTGTCCCATTTTTTGAAGACCAGGTCCTCCACGCATACATATTCAGTGTTATGACAATGATACATACCAGCCAATGAATTTGATTGTATGTATTTTTGTATATAGATACTTTATGTATGTAAATATCATTGAAAGTTATGTCATTCCATGTTTTAAGGAATTTTCTAGTCCACTATAATAATGAGCTTTGGGCCTTCAGTAATGGCATACCAGACTTCATAGAATGCTCTTGTAATATGTAATAAGTTTGTGTGCTACTAAAGAGGATTGTAAGAATTATCAGTGAGTGCATAGATTAGTTAGATAGGATGTTTGTGCTTTTATTGTATAGGAGCAAGTTACTCATGATATAGCTCTGTTTTGAACATGAGTGGAGACATTTGTATGTAAGCAACTTTATATTCACTTGATTTGACATAGTGAAAATATATATGGTTATGAACCTATCTATAATATTATAGCCAATGTATTTCGACATTAATTCTTATGATCAATAAAGGTTGGCAGCAATGCATTTTTTCTTTTTCTATCATCCTTAACATCAATAGTATTCATATGGCTTTTTAAGTATGAAATGAACAGCTCCAAACAGTTCCAGATCATTGGTGTCTGTACCTATTCACTTGAAATCAATATATACAAATAATACCAGTCCTCTTAATTTGTAGCACTTCACTTTTCGCTGATTAATCACAATTTGTATATATATATATATATATATATATATATATATATATATATATATATATATATATATATATATATATATATATATATATATATATATATATATATATATATATATATATATATATATATAATTTTTTTTTTTTTTTGTCTGCCAGAATTTTATAATTATCACAACTATAACCTACCTTCTAAGTAGCTTTGAGCATTCTGTAACAGCATCATACAGCACAGATGAACTAAATTCATGTGCTGTTTATATCTCCCCTAACTCTTCTGACTATAGTAAATTCTTCGACTACTTAACTTCCAAAGTGGAGCACATTCTGTCTCTATCCTTTCGCTGAAATTTCCATTCTTGGAGATTTCAATGTTCACCACCAGCTTTGGCTTTCATCTCCCTTCACTGACCATCCTAGTGAACTCATATTCCTGACCGTCTTGGAGACACACCTAACATTCTTGATCTCTTCCTCACCTCTAATCCTTCTGCTTATGCTATCACCCTTTCATCTCCGTTGGGCTCCTCCGATCACAATCTCATTTCTGTATCTTGTCCTATTTCTCCAATCCCTCCACAGGATCCCCCAAAGCAAAGGTGCCTCTGGCATTTTGCCTCTGCCAGTTGGGGGGACCTGAGGAGGTATTATGCTGATTTTCCCTGGAATGATTATGCTTCCGTGTCAGAGACCCATCTCTGTGCTGAACGCATAACAGAGGTGATAGTGTCTGGTATGGAGGCGTACATTCCTCATTCTTTTTATCAACCTAAACCTTCTAAATCTTGGTTTAACTCAGCCTGTTCCCATACTATACATGATAGAGAAGTTGCCCACAAAAGGTACTTGAGCCTTCCATCTCCTGAATCTCATGCACTTTATATTTCTGCCTCTCTTGTAAGGTTCAACCCAATCTCAATCATTTTCGTATCCTCGCCACCTGTAATAGAAACAGTTTAAGAATATTGGAGTCCTTATATATTTCCCAACTAAAGCCATCCCTCAACAATACTCTCTCAGCATACCCACTGAATATTGTGTAAATGTTTACCATTGTATTTTTCTTAGTATTTTAACTGTTCTTTTATACTTATATTTGTTTTATCGTGTTTTAGACCACTGAAGATGACATGAGAAAAAATGTCGAAACGTTTGGCCTATTAAAGATGTTGCTCATAGCTGCCTTTGTGATTGGTTTCCTGCTGAAAATATGGTTTCCTAGAAATCAACCTGTTTCTGATATTCCCCTCGAGACTTCTGGCATCTCCAATAACTTCACGTCTTCATCTTTCCATCCTTTATTTCATCCTGATGGTACCACTGCCATCTTCTGTCTCTAAAGCTGAACTCTTCTCTCAAACCTTTGCTCACAACTCCACCTTGGATGATTCTGAGCATGGTACAATAACGAGAGAGTTATTGTACCATGATTCTGGGCTTGTCCCTCCCTCTCCTCCTCTCTCTGACTATTTCATGTCTACAATTAAAATTCTTTGTAACGATGTTTCCCATGCCCTCGCTGGCCTAAACCCTTGGAAGGCTTATGGTCCTGATGGGGTCCCTCCTATTATTCTCAAAAAACTGTGCTTCCATGCTTGCACCTTGCCTGGCCAAACTCTTCCAACTTTGTATATCTACTTCTACCTTTTCTTCCTTCTGGAAGTTTGCCTACATTCAGCTTGTTCCTAAAAAGAGTGACCGTTCTAACCCTTCAAACTAGCGTCCTATAGCTTTAATCCCTTGCTTGTCTAAAGTTTTTTAATCTATCCTGAATAGGAAGATTCTCAAACATCTGTCACTTCACAATCGTCTGTCTGATCGCCAGTATGGCTTCCATCAAGGTCACTCTACTGGTGATCTTCTGGCTTTCCTGAGTCTTGGTCATCCTCTTTTAGAGATTTCGGTGAAACTTTTGCTGTAGCATTAGACATATCAAAAGCTTTTGATAGAGTCTGGCATAAAGCTTTGATTTCAAAACTGCCCTCCTATGGCTTCTATCCTTCTCTCTGCAACTTTATCTCAAGTTTCCTTTCTGACCGTTCTATTGCTGCTGTGGTAGACGGCCACTGTTCTTCTCCTAAATCTATTAATAGTGGTGTTCCTCAGGGTTCTGTCCTGTCACCCACTCTCTTTCTATTATTCATTAATGACCTTCTTAACCAAACTTCTTGCCCTATCCACTCCTACGCTGATGATACCACCTTACATCTTTCCACGTCCTTTCAGAGACGACCAACCCTTCAGGAAGTCAACAGATCATGCAGGGACGCCACAGAACGCCTGACTTCCGATCTTTCTAAGATTTCCGATTGGGGCAGAGAAAATCTAGTAGTTTTCAATGCTTCAAAAACTCAATTCCTCTATCTATCAACTCGACACAACCTTCCAGACAACTATCCCCTCTTCTTCAATGACACTCAACTGTCTCCCTCTTCCACAATGAATATCCTTGGTCTGTCCTTTGCTTAAAATCTTAACTGGAAACTTCATATCTCATCTCTTGCTAAATCAGCTTCTATGAAGTTAGGTGTTCTGAGGGGTGTCCGTCAGTTTTCCTCATCCCTTCAAGTGCTTACTCTGTACAGGCAACCCCCGCTTAATGAAGGGGTTATGTTCCTAAAAAACCTTTTGTTAAATGAATTTTCATTAAGCGAACCAATTATAACAAGTTTAACCCCTGACTTGAGCTTCCATTGAGAGTAAACAAATAGTATCATAGTACAGTAAAAGGTTTAATGAAAGTAAAAATTATGAAGTTAAACATTCGAGCAGTTTAATTTAAGACTAAGTCATTATAATGTACACTAATGTATGTATGTAACTTTATAATGTTGATGATCTTAAATTTATGAAGGGAGGGAGAGTGGAGTGGGAAATACGCCAGCTGGCAACCTGTGGAATGTAAACAAAGGGCGCATCATTGTACCGCATACAAAACTTATGTACCACATTTTCACAAGGCTTTCCACTTTATCAATTGCAGAGTCACGAGTTCAGGTGGTTCTTTTAGCTTGCAAGGAAGATATGATCTCACCAGCCTTCCTAATAGAGTCTGCTGACTTGAAAATGGTAGACAGTAGATGGAGTCAAGCCATGGTGGGAAGCAGTTTTCTCACTTCTCTCGTGTCTGTGAATAATATCCAGCTTCACTTTGAAAGTAAGAGACTTCCTGGTCTTCTTAGCAACGCTAGGTGACATTGCAGGGCATTTTGGTGGCATGTAGAGCGAGGGAAGACGAGCTGCTGCTGACGCTGTTATTGTTTTGAACTAGGGGAGTGAAATTCAGTGAATAGTGCGCGTTTTGTCTACAAGAGGCGCTGGTGTATTCAAAAGCCTGTCGGCTTGTGTAATATGGAGGGGCTTTCAAATTTGGAAAAAAATACCTGGATAACATTTCGTTAAAGCGAGTTTGGTGTTTGTTATACGAGCAGATGGTAGTAAAATGAAACCTTCGTTGTAGCGAAATTTCGTTGTGTGAAGCTTCGTTAAGCGGGAGTTGCCTGTATAAGGGCCTTATCCGCCTATGTATGGAGTACTCTTCGCATGATTGGGGGGTTCCAGTCTCACAGTTTTACTAGATAGGGTGGAAAGGAAAGCCAAACCTGGTGGTGAACATTGAAATCAACAAGGATGGAGATCTCCGCGAAAGGATAGAGGGACAGAATGTGCTCCACTTTGGAAGTTAAATAGTCAAAGAATTTACTATAGTCAGAAGAGTTACGGGAGAGATAGACAGCACAGATAAATTCAGAGAATGACTATTAAGTCTAAACCAGATGGTGGAAAACTCGGAAGATTCAAGAGCGTGGGCACGAGAGCAAGTTAAGTCATTGCGTACATAGACGCAACATCCAGCTTTGGAACGAAAATGAGAATAGAGAAAGTAGGATAGAACAGAGAAGTGGCTACTGTCAGTTGCCTCAGAGAGCTGTGTTTCGGTGAGGAAAAGATGAGGTTTAGTAGAGGAGAGGTGGTGTTCTACAGATTGAAAATTAGATCTAAGACCGAGAATGTTGCAGAAGTTAATGAAGAAAAGTCGAGGGAGATGTCAAAACATTTTAGATCGCCACCGAGAGAGCAATCCAACCGGAGGACATTATTTCTGGTCCCCTCTCCAGAAGGGCACTCCGAGGCTGGAACTAGAGTCGCCATTTTGAGTTTTAAGTGAATGGTGTGTGTTTGTGTGTGTGGTGAGTGCATGTAGTTTTGTGTGAAGAATGAGAGTTGTATTTGGAGGGTAGGCTGACTGCCCCCTTGAGTTGTGAGACAAAGGGAAACGATCAGCGAGATCACAACTAGCTTTAATGGATGGTTCGCAGCACCCCCTGAACTAGTGCTATTAGACCTCGCTGGGAGTAAATTATCGTTTTGGTAGGTGTCTACTACCTCCTCCTACACACACACACACACACACACCGCGTAGTGTAGTGGTTAGCACGCTCGACTCACAATCGAGAGGGCCGGGTTCGAGTCCCGGGAAGCGGCGAGGCAAATGGGCAAGCCTCAATGTGTAGCCCCTGTTCACCTAGAAGTAAATAGGTACGGGATGTAACTCGAGGGGTTGTAGCCTCGCTTTCCCGGTGTGTGGAGTGTGTTGTGGTCTCAGTCCTACCCGAAGATCGGTCTTTGAGCTCTGAGCTCGCTCCGTAATGGGGAAGACTGGCTGGGTGACCAGCAGGCGACCGAGGTGAATTACACACACACACACACACACACACACACACACACACACGGCCCGGTAGCTCAGTGGTTAGAGCGCTGGCTTCACAAGCCAGATGACCGGGGTTCGATTCCCCGGCCGGGTGGAGATATTTGGGTGTCTCTTTTCACGAGTAGCCCCTGTTCACCTAGCAGTGAGTAGGTACGGGATGTAAATCGAGGAGTTGTGACCTTGTTGTCCCGGTGTGTGGTGTGCCTGGTCTCAGACCTATCCCAAGATCGGAAATAATGAGCTCTGAGCTCGTTCCGTAGGGTAACGTCTGGCTGTCTCGTCAGAGACTGCAGCAGATCAAACAGTGAACACACACACACACACACACACATAGTGGATAAAGTGGTGAGCGTGGGATCGGGTAGACGTCCACGCGTAGGTTCGAACCCCACCACGTACAGCCTTAAACACTTCGTCATTTGTCGAGTGGTTTAAAGTTACCTACATGTCACCATGAAACCCAGGCTCTAGGTGGTTACACCCAAGATGAGCTTCGGGGGTGATATGGGTCCTAATATGGGTACCACTATAAATAAAATTGTCTGCGCCACTAATGGGTGGAAGCTGAACAGCGCTTCCCATACACTCTTCAAGTGTGCCTACAGGCGCTATAGGCCATAACGTAAAAAAAAAATAAATAAATATATAAATAAAAAAAAAAAAAATAATAAAAAAAAAAGACAGACTGGATCCCTTGCACGCAACAGCTGACGGTTCTAGGGAAGTGAGAGTTGATGTTCTCGGCGCCCCCAAGCTCTTTCTGTCATCCATCGAGGTATGAAGCGCCTGATGGTGATCGAGTGGCGGAGAGAGGCTGGCGTCTGTATAACCATATTAGCCGCGGTGATAAATTGATGATGAATGAAGTACTCGGTGTAATTGCCATGATGCGTTCACAAAATAAACGAGAATCTTTCTTACTTAATTTATGTAACATTCTTATAATTCCCTGCACACGAATTTTGTTGTACGTTCAAGTAAGGAACTGAACATTTCCATTTTTAATGAAGACACCATGCAATGATAGAAACCTTTAAAGGCGCATAAATTTGATTTTCGTGTTTTCTTTGTTCCTTGTTCGAAAACGGAATTGATCGTTACATAATTTCCAAGTTAAATAGTAATTACGCCCAATAAAAATGGTAAACCAAGAAGAGGAAGAGGAGGAGGAGGAGGAGGAGGAGGAGGAGGAGGAGGAGAAAAGAAAAAGATGATGATGATGATGATGATGATGATCGTGTGACTTGCCGTGAGCGACTGTTGAGATGAACTAAATCAGTGGTTCTCAACATCTTTAATATCACTTATCATCTATCTATATACCCGTTGAAGTCTTTCGGTATAAATTAAGTACCTTTTCCCAAAATGCACTAGAATGGAGTCAGATAATAGCGTATGTGTACAGGAATTCATCAACAAACAATAACTAATGTGTCCACGAATTTATAGGTATGTAATGATAAAAAAAGAAAATCTGCTCGTCTATCGGTCTATAAAAGATATGATAAAATGTGCCCATGAATTCATTAATACCGTAAGTAATAACAGCAATAATTGCTTGTGGATTCCCTTCACCTACCCTTAGGTGTACGTGTACCGTACGTTGAGACTCAAATCCCTGCACCAAATGGAAACGGTAAAAGATAAACATAAATGGATGAGCTACAAAACGGTACTTTTATCCTTCTTTGTCATCCTGGAATTATTGGTGGATTAGGACAATGACTATGACTCACTAATTTGATGAAAAGAACGAGGACAACTCGGATATCATAACTCAAAGTTTCTCAATCTTTTTCTGGTTAAGAATCCCCTGAGTCTCATATAAGACCATCTACCTGAATCCCCAGATTCCCAGTAATCTGATATCAAAAGGAATGTTAATTTAGTGACTGACACTAACTCAATAGGCAAAGGCACTGCAAAGGATATGAGATCAGCCATCTAAGTATCCGTGGAATATTAATTTGGTGACTCACTAACTCAATATGCAACAGTAGGATATTATTAGATCAGCCATTTACGTATCCCTAGAAATCTTGTAAACCCCGGGGGTTTCGCAAACCTCAGATTGAGAATCCCCGTCATAACGTTATAAATCTGCAGAATATCAAGTAATCAGTGCTTCCCAAGAACTAAAGTGTCGAGAATCGAGAAAACCAGCCTCTATTTCTTATGATATTGCGAATTTTCTTCATATCGATACTGTTGCTATGGTTTTTGTGACTACGATAGAAAAAAAAATAACTAAATGTGATTCAGTTTTTAATGGATCGATCATCAAAGTCCAAAAGCAATGAGGCGACACGGTCATGGAGGCGCCGCGGTAAGCGATTCAATTATGCCTTGCCTGCAGAGCTTACAAAACAACTTAACTTCCTCGATCACTTATCCATTATAATGATTTTATTTCTTTTATCGCATGTATTGAATCCCCCATTCTCTGCCCTCCCTTCACTGGATGATTGGGCTTAAGATGACATTTTTTTTTTCTATTTTTTTTTTTTTTTTATCCAATATATTGAATCATTACACTCTGACAATTTTTCGCCCTTGGTTACGCGAAGAGAAGTGTTTCTGTGTTGCGGTAGCGGTGATGAAGTTAGTAATAGTTGCTGTGGCGGTGCTAGGGAGTAATTAAAGAATTATACAAAGCTATTGATCACTGTAATGGAATCAGAAGGGTGGGTTCAGGCCCCGCGCATCCAGAAAGCAACCCGCACAAGGAGGTTCGCTGACCCCCGCAGCGTCTGGTCCACTCAATGCGATTACGAGTTTTCAAGGTTACCGAATGTTCTGCCCGCCATGAATGATTCCAAGAGAAATTCACACTTTGCCAGGTAATGATAAATGTCAATAGAGGGAAGCTACACACTGATATATGGAAAATCATTGTGTTGATGAAATGATCGATTGAGTCCAAGACTGTCGATGTAAAGGTAGTGCAAATCTTAATATACGTGGCACAGGTCTACATATAACAAATGAACCGCGGTGAAGGGGAAGGAAGGTGCGATTGTGCATCTAAACATTGGGTAACCATCGTAACGTCTGTCAAAGTGGATACCAAGACCTGCGCATACTGCCGTATGAATACTGCATATGTTCATATGTATACTTGGCGTCATCTTTCCTTATGATACGAACGATATTTATGACATTAATCGCGAGTAGGTGCCTTCAGTTTGGGTACAGAGTCGAACAAAAGTTGCTGCCAGCCACAACTGTCTGCAACCGTCTCGCTCCGCCGCCTTGACAGATACAGGCCGGGAGAAGTCCTGTCAAGTAAGAGGCCGATGGAGGTTGAAGTTACCAGTTTCTTAAGCATCGGTAGGACTTGATTCAAGCATCACAATAAATATTGTCCTCACTTTCAAGGCACTCCAGCCAGTGAAGTACTATAATAGATAAAAGTTTTCTGCCAAGTCTAAAAGTGTGAATTTATTCTTAGGCGAAGACATTGCTGACCTCATCAAATAGCATATGCAATTAGTTTTTATCAATTGACAGGAAGCGCCCTAGTTCGGCCTGAGGAGGTGTCCAGGTGTTTCCCTGCAGGCAAGTACAAGGGCGGGTCGACGGGTTCCTAGTGACCCGTGCAGCAGGCGACGGTCACGGCGACGCAACCAACTCTGTTGAAACTCTCATCCTTCACCCTAAGAGGTCATTGGCTGCTGTTATACGTCAAGAAAGTTTCTGCAATTAGTAAGTAAGATTACCCAATCAGTCACAAGAAAGGAGAGAGTTTCCTGCAATCAGAGTTTGCATGCATTCTGAGTTCCTTGTGATGAACTGTCCTTTAATAAAATAAATAAAGAAACAAACAAACAAATAAATGACTGAACAAATAGACAAACAAAAAATATATTAATAGTTTTGTAAAATTAATAAATAAATATAATATACATAAAAAACTGACACAACTTCTTCCTTAAGTCTACATGCGTATACCTTCTAGAGTTTCTCCCTTATTCCACCATTTGTAGCTGTTGTCTCATTTCATTATATCCACTCTTATTCACCTTCCAACAACAAACCTTTACGCACACCAAGTATTCATGGAATGTCGATACACAGACCTGGTTTTCACTAAACGCACCACCCGCGACATTCTCCCACACTGGCCAACACCCTACACCACAACACCACTGCCTTCTGACGCTGCTCAGCTCGTCATGGTGGAGTCATTTTTGGAGAAAACTACCTCATATCTATGATTAGAGTTTAATATATGTTCATTGCTGTTATTTGAGGGAAAATACAGTGCAAAGTGAATACGCACTTTAAGAAAAGAAAAAGGTAAGAAAAAATCAACAACCAATTGCTTTTGGATGGAGAACATGAGATAACAAGCTTGATATCTACATAAATATGGAATGAAAAGTTCAAATTTCTCCGTTTTTTTTTTCTAGTCGACTGTTTTCTTTAAGGCTGGCAAATGAGAGTCATGTTACTTTCAAAGAAAGCTAACCCTTCCACTCCCCTCCAGCTTTCTCTGAGGCGACACTACTATTGAGGTGTGAACATACAGTTAAAGCAGGTATGAACACACACACACACACACACACACACACACACACACACACACACACACACACACACACACACACACACACACACACACACACACACACACACACACACACACACACACACACACACACACACACACACACGTCATAATTTCATTTCAAGACTCTTCCTGGTCCGTCAATATACTCAATGAGAAGAAATACCAGGAAAACGTACATCACTGGAGGCTGCGTTGCGTGTTGCTTACTGACTGTCTATTGGAGCTAATGTCTTGTTGATCCATATGATCATATAAAAAAGACTCCCACTCAAGGTCGCACACTTTTAAACGTCATTCGCACGCTGCTAATTAGCGTCTTCTTCTGTGGCTCTGGCCGATTACGCTTAAGGCAGGTAGATGCTGAGGACCATTAATAACGAGTCGTCATCTTCCTTCGCTTGCACTGGAACCGAAAATCGTAAAAATGAGAAGAGAATCATTCCCAGCATTTGGTCAGAAAGATATCTCGCAGCAATGGACGCCGGCAGAAGTTTCTGGCAGGACTTGTACTAATACTTTACGCTTGAGGAAAATACAGACTAACTTAATTCGTGGTTTGTGCGCATTCTCTCTCCTGCCGGTGCCCAGAGCTACAGGTGCGAGTCAGGTCTAATAACCTTCAGGTATCGGGCTTCCGGTGCTAGTCGACATCACCTTCGGCAGACAGAGCACGCGATAATTTCCGATTTCTGGGATGTTAGGTGCATTCCGCGGTGAGGGCGATCGAGTGTGAATAGTATACGTATTCCCAGTAAATACATCACTTTTGTAATTGTTACCAAGACGCGGTTTGCAGTCGTAAGTTTGGTGCTGACGCTGGCAGAGGTCACAGCACTCGGAATAGACAGGCTCCCCCGCCAGCCATCCACATCGGCGCCACTCATGAAGCGACAGATTTACATTAAGAAAACCAATTCAAATAACTCGCCTATGTGAGCCGGCCGTCCTGTCTCTTTTATTTAGTAGGACGCAAGCTCCATTTCTCTGTCCTTAGAGGAATTTTGATTTCAACACGCAACACACGTCGCTCATCTCTGCCTGTTAATGACACGCAGAATAAAAAGAAAGCAGGTGACAAATGTGCTCTCCTTCCTCTTTGTTACTACCTACTTCACTTTACCAAAGAACAGTGTTTTTGACGTCGGCGACCATGGAATGCGAGGTGTAAGGTGAAAAGAAAACTGTTCTTTCTTTTCTTTTTTTTTCTCTTTGTCTTTTTTTTTCTTCTTTTTGTCTTCTAGAGGATATGCCGATCCAAAGGCCTGGGCACGGAGCGATCCCAAGCCACCTCTAGCACCAAGATCAAGATTAATATCAAGATCACTAACTCTTCCATTTCCTGACTCTTTCGATAAATGACATGTCCTCCTGTTGTCTCCATTATCTCGTACCAAGCTTTACCAGGTATTTCACTGGTTATTTTCCTTTCTCGCTTTTCCCCACAGTCATTCTGAAAGCAATTAAATTACTATCTACATTTGATACTCACGTAATTGTATATATATATATATATATATATATATATATATATATATATATATATATATATATATATATATATATATATATATATATATATATTACGTACCTGATGAAGCCATTACATTGATTCCTTTCCTCAGAATGAAATAACCGTGTAAATTTGTTGTTTACTACAGAAGGAAGTTAATGTAAATATGTACCATTTTCAGGAGTTCCGCTCACCTGTTCTTCCGTCGTTATTTTTTTCTACCACATGTCAGAGAGAGAGAGAGAGAGAGAGAGAGAGAGAGAGAGAGAGAGAGAGAGAGAGAGAGAGAGAGAGAGAGAGAGAGAGAGAGAGAGAGAGAGAGAGAGAGAGAGAGAGAGAGAGAGAGATTAAGGTAGGATCTGATCTAGGTTTTCAGGTAGCATAAGGGACATTGCAAGAACTGATTTTTTTTTTACTAAAAAAAATCTTAAAAAAAAAGAATACTTCACAAAATCACAGTTATATGGATGGCTCTAACAAGGAGAGCAGTTCAAACCTTTTAGGTAATAGAAATAGGACTATAAGTAACAATTTCAAGAGTGATATAATTAGATAAAAGAAAAAGAAAAAAGAAAGATACTGTTCTCAAACAGAGCGGCAGATGAACGGAATAGCCTCAGTAATCAGGTTGTTAATGCCGAGTTGACTAGAGAGACTTACAAATAGATATGATAGATGGATAAAAGTTTGGAGTCTTTTATGTTCGTGTGTGTGTGTGTGTGTGTGTGTGTGTGTGTGTGTGTGTGTGTGTGTGTGTGTGTGTGTGTGTGTGTGTGTCCTCACCCAGCTAGTCACCTCACCCAGCCACCCAGTTCCACACTCAGCTAGGCAGCTCTTCACTCAGCCAGGTTGCAGTAAACCAACTCACCTACTCAAGTGACTTGCCAATCTACTGTTAACACACTGTGCTACACAAGGAGGCTAGACTGAGTTTGTTACCAACCAACGAAGGTAGCCTTCTCACCTGTACCTCCGCCCTCTCTCTCTCTCTCTCTCTCTCTCTCTCTCTCTCTCTCTCTCTCTCTCTCTCTCTCTCTCTCTCTCTCTCTCTCTCTCTCTCTCTCTCCCGCTGTTCGTCCCTCTCCCACTACGATGGCAGTCACAAATATTTCAACAAGCACTGCAGAGCAAATCGCACTGTGATAAAGCAACAGGAAACGTAAAAATTAGAGAAATTACGAGATTTGAAAGTGATTCGTGTCTTCTTTTCTTGTAATTGCAAGAACGGAGCACGTTTTCAGATCTGAGTCTCAACCTTCTACTAAAATCGCGAGTGAAACATAGATTTTAAGACGGTGAGAAGTCATTAGAGAGGCAATTGTGCAGGGGAATTGAGACAAAGCAGCACAGGATTGCTGGCAATGTTTGAGAGACAACTACAGCTGGATTTGAGGAAAAAATGTTTGGAATGGAAACTCGCGACTGACTGAAGTGTGGAAGAAAGGTTCAGTAAAATCCCTCACTGGTAGATGAAAGCTGTGCAAGTTGTGAAACACAAAGGAAAAGAAGAAATATCAAAATATTACGATGAAGATAAAAGTGAGGCAAACAATGGCCGACAGATTTCTAAGTGGCCTGTACGCTGGGTTACTGAATGTGATGGTCATGAAAGTCTCGCCGATTTAGTAGCTATTTTCGTGGCGTCATTAAAGGATCTGAGATCCTTCGAATCGATTGTTACTTGGGTCAGTGGAACAGCGGTGAAGTGACTTGGCTCTATAGCACACGACAGCACTCGCTCGGCCAGAGCCAGAC
The DNA here is from genome assembly GCF_017591435.1 of Portunus trituberculatus. Taxonomy (NCBI): domain Eukaryota; kingdom Metazoa; phylum Arthropoda; class Malacostraca; order Decapoda; family Portunidae; genus Portunus; species Portunus trituberculatus. The sequence continues at coordinate 20,902,744 of NC_059271.1, read as the reverse complement.
AACCTGGAGAAGGAAATATAATAAGCTTGCTTAACTCCCGACTTAAGAGGGAAAAAGTAAGAAAAAGTAATATCATGTATATTCACACGCGGAGAGAGAGAGAGAGAGAGAGAGAGAGAGAGAGAGAGAGAGAGAGAGAGAGAGAGAGAGAGAGAGAGAGAGAGAGAGAGAGAGAGAGAGAGAGAGAGAGAGAGAGAGAGAGAGAGAGAGAGAGAGAGAGAGAGAGAGAGAAGAAGAAGAAGAAGAAGAAGAAGAAGAGAAGAAGAAGAAGAAGAAGAAGAAGAAGAAGAAGAAGAAGAAGAAGAAGAAGAAGAAGAAGAGAAGAAGAGAAGAAGAGAAGAGAAGAGAAGAAGAAGAAGAGAAGAGAGAGAGAGAGAGAGAGAGAGAGAGAGAGAGAGAGAGAGAGAGAGAGAGAGAGAGAGAGAGAGAGAGGTGGGGGTGGTAGGGGAAATGTTCTGCGTACCCACTAAAAAAAAACGAAAAAAAAGAAAGAAAAAAAGAATACCACGACCAGTCTGTCCGACAGCCTACCTCGCGGCACGCTGCCACCTGCTTGCCCACCCCTGGCGCTCTCGTGTCCTGCCTCGGCGGCAGGTCGATGGAGCGAGGCAAGGCTGGGGGGGGCACAAGACTCGCAGGTGTCTAGAAGCATATCAGGGCAATGCCTTTGGCTCGGGGCTTTCAAGAGTTTAAAAATTTTGGAGGACGCTTTTACTTTTTTCCTTTTTTTTTTCAGGAGCATAGTAATCTTTGTAAACGTTAACTTCCTGAGGACTACGCGGCTATTGCTAGGAAATGAAGCTCAGTCAAAAAACGAAACGTTCAAGGAATGCAAATAAATGTAGATATGAATAATAACTGACGACTGTGATGACATTCTGAATAAAGCGTAAGCTGTAGGGCAGAAAACTGACAAACTGTGGTTAGTCGTGTTAGCCCGTGGTGATACTGTTTGCGATGATGTTGACTATAAATACTCATTAGCTGCTTCAGTACATAGCAATCAATAATAATTTTTCTTCAAGGTGTTGTTTTCTTCAGACAATTATTCCGGCCACTTCAGGCACCACCACACCGCCGCGCAGCCCCACTCAGGCATCCTCCTATACCCCACTCTCACTCTCTCTCTCTCTCTCTTTCTCTCTCTAATTGTTAAATATCGGACAGAATGGTGACTTTTTACTGGTTCCCATATCTCACTGCAATCTTAGTGCCACGAGTAAAATACGGTTATTTACTTGATTGTGTTTATCTCTCTCTCTCTCTCTCTCTCTCTCTCTCTCTCTCTCTCTCTCTCTCTCTCTCTCTCTCTCTCTCTCTCTCTCTCTCGATACTTTACAACCATAGTAATTTTCTTTATGTAAATGAATAATGGTTTAGCTATAATTCTGCCTGTCACTACCACTGCTACTAATATTTCTCCTAGTAGCTACTTCTCCATTTTATTCTCCATTTTCTCTGTCACAACCACCACCTATTCTTCCTCCCCCTCCTCTTCTTTTTATTCTTCTGCTCCTTCTCCTGTTGCTACTATTACTACTACTACTACTACTACTACTACTACTAGTATTATCACTACAACCACTCAATATTACTGTTTCTACTACTGCTGCAAACAATGTTGGTGTTGTAGCTGCAAAAACACAAAGAACGATACATACATACATACATACATACTACTACTATTACTACTACTACTACTACTACTACTACTACTACTACTACTATTACTACTACTACTACTACTATTAAAGGAAATAATCATCATTGTACACGATTTACACGTATTCAGCAAGCAGACAAGCACTTGTTCCTCAACTTGAAAGGACAAAACCTTGTCTTTTTCTCTGTTCCAGGCTCCTAATGATACATTGCACCAATATCGACATTCTTTACTGCCGATAAGAAAAATCTATCTTGCAAACCACCGACAGGACATGGTAACCAGCCCCTTGCCTCCACTCCTGACTGGCCTACACAAGACCTACCCTGCTGGTCTGATTGTCTCCACCTGCCTCGCTTTGGAGAGCAGGTGGTCTCCTCAACACCTGCTTGCCTCTGCTTGCCCCTGCACACCCAATCTTCCTGAGTTAGTTGGCTTTGGTCTTCTAGTCCTTGCATATTAATCGTTTTTCTCATCTAAATTTCTCTCCGATTAACTACAAGCCTTGCGTACTAAACATAAGTAGAGTAAGTGGACTGGGCCTTATTAGTCTTTGTTTACTTTCTATTTCTTTGACTGGTTAACTTAGTTTCCTGGGAAAATAATGTGGAGTTTGTAGGCTTTGAGGGAGAGAAAAGAGGCCTAATATTTGCAGGTGTGGTTCATGAGTTTTAATGGGAGAGATGTATTGCGTGAGTTGTAATAAGCAATTATCTATATAGATTTGTATACTTTTCGTTGTATTGATGCATTTTGTTGGTCCCTCAATGATTACGACGAAGCGTTTGTAGTCTTTGCGAGAGAGAGAGGAGAGGTATACTGTATCGTCTGCAGGTGTGATTGATGCGTTGAAATCTGTAAGAGATGCATTGTTTGAGTTGTAATGGGCAAATCTTTACAGATACTTGTAGAGTTTCCATTGCTTTGATCAATTTTTCTGTTGCCTGACTGTGATGATGCTATCATAGATTTTAAAGGAGAGATGAGAAGTATAATATTTAGCAGTGTGGGAAGGTGTTAATGTGTGTTGAAGAAACATTGTGTAATGTTATTTCTTTCAATGTTAGATAAGATTTTCCGAACTCATCAATAACCTTTAGATATCTGTTTTGGTAGTGCAGTCTGTATAAAAGTTGTGTAAACCAAGAAAAGATTAACTTCCTATTCTCTCTCTTTCTCTCTTCTTCTTCTTCTTCTTCTTCTCTCTCTCTCTCTCTCTCTCTCTCTCTCTCTCTCTCTCTCTCTCTCTCTCTCTCTCTTCTTCTTCTTCTTCTTCTTTCTCTTTTCTTTTTTTCTTCTTTTCGTTGTTCTTGTTATTTTTCTCCTTGTTCCTCTTGTTCCTGTTTTTCTTTTCTTCTTCTTCTTCTTCTTCTTCTTCTTCTTCTTCTTCTTCTTCTTCTTCTTCTTCTTCTCCTTCTTCTTCTTTCTCCTCCTCCTCCTCTTAAATTCATACCATAGTCTCTCAAATAGTTCTGTGGACTATAAAATGACTCCCTATTGTTTTTTTTATTCTATTCTATGTGTGTTTATGCAAACAGTTTTAAGCAGTACACTGAAGGTTAACAGTGGACGACCACGACAGTAGAAATGGACTGTTATACTTAAATGCTTGAAGGATGTTGGGGGTGTGGGTGTAAGATGACGCTACAGGAGGGAAGGGACTGTACAAGTATGTGCTTAATTAGGAAGATTGAATTTCTAAGAAGGGGTATGTGAGGGAGGGAGGAAATGTGGGTTGGTGAGTTTGGAGCAACTTTGAACCAGTTGTATGAGTCTGTGGAGGTCCATCAGCCAACCTGGTGTGGTGGAGGTGTGCCAATGTTTGCTTTAGATAAGGGTCTTCTATTTATAATCTTAATAGTACTTTTTTAACTTTCCTTATTTGGACTGCAGGTGGCGCGTATTACGTCCCAAGCTAACATTATCTCTTGATTAGTTTTATATACACAATGTCAAATACTATGTCTTTGTCAATAAATTAACTAACTACTCTTGAATGTACTAATCTAACCTGGATGTGTGATGAGAACTATTTCCCTGATGATAAAGCCTCTCCGATTGAACGTGTACAACAACACTGCCTCATAACACTGATGTAAGACCACCGAAATTAACACTTCTCTTCTTGCAGGATGATTGTGACCACACTGACTTGCGGGTCATAACTTCCAACACTCGCTTTTTTCTCTTGGTTTTGGATAGACTCTACTTGAGTTCGGTTGCTTCACGGAAAAGTCATCAAATATTAAAAAAAAAAAAAAAAAAAAAATAAATATATATATATATATATATATATATATATATATATATATATATATATATATATATATATATATATATATATATATATATATATATAACACTTTACTCATTAGAATGCGTCCGGATAATTGTAGACTTCTATGAACATTACGTTGCTTTCTGGGATATCCGTTGAAAGTAATATGTAATGAATATAAAATTAATTACGTCATTTCTACTTGTCTGGTACATATACAGAGAACATCAGTAACCTGGTCAGTGTTTGATCACAAAATGGATTGCGGTCAATTTGGTGACCGTCTTTATCTACAGATTCAGGACAATACAAAATTGGTCTTCCATAATACTGTATTTGATATCAAGTAATATGGGATGCATAAGATAGTATAGTTTAGAGAATAAAAAAGAAAGAAATATTAATAAAGTCACTCGGTGGTTCTTGACAATGTGGCGAGGACTGGCTGGTCGCCTCCTGCTGCTGTTTTGAATTGGCAATCTCTTCTGTGCAGTTTTGTGTGTTTTTATGTACTGTTAAACCAGTCCTTGCATTTAAAACCAAACATCATAAGAGTGTTCCACTTTTTTTCAAAATTATGAGTAAAGCACAACCACACAACAAGTGCATGAACAGTTTGCCAAATAAGTAAAGAGAAAATTCATCTCAGTACCTGCGCGTGGCGGTGCCGGTCCGGCACACTTTCTACGAAAAAAGCACTGGTGTGACCGCCCCTGCCAGGCAAGATGCAGGCTGGTGGGAAGATGCACGATCTCTATGAGCCCACCGCAGACATACCACTAAAAGAAATGTCAATATATACTATATAATAAAAAAAAAAATAATAATAAAATAAATAAATAAAAAAGAATGCGCTGTGTGATTGGCATATATATTAATTTATGTTTAAATACAAAACCTTACGACATATCTATGTCTATCTATCCATCTATCTATTAACCTATCTATATAAATATAAATATATATATATATATATATATATATATATATATATATATATATATATATATATATATATATATATATATTTTTTTCTCTCTCTCTCTCTCTCTCTCTCTCTCTCTCTCTCTCTCTCTCTCTCTCTCTCTCTATATATATATATATATATATATATATATATATATATATATATATATATATATATTTTTTTTTTTTTTTTTTTTTTTTTTTACGTAGGGAAGAGGGCCAGCCAAGGGCAAAAAAAAAAAAAAATAAAGTTAGAAAAAAGCCCACTTGAGCGCTGGCTCTCCAAAGAGTAAAAATGTGCCAAAACCGTCATTCAGAATTAGGGGAGCAAATGCCTCGATACCTCCCTCTTAAAAGAAGACAAGTTGTAGGAATTTGGAAATACAGATGCAGGGAGGGAGTTCCAGAGTTTACCAGTGAGAGGGATGAATGATTGAGCGTACTGGTTAACTCTTGTATTAGAGAGTTGGACAGAATAGGGATGAGAGGAAGAAGAAAGCCTTGTGCAGCGTGGCCGCAGGAGGAGGGAGGCATGCAGTTAGCAAGATCAGTAGAACAGTTACCATGAAAATAGCGATAAAATATAGAAAGGGATGCAACATTTCGGCGGTGAGAAAGAGACTGAAGACAGTTAGTCAGAGGAGGGAGTTGATGAGACGAAGAGCTTTCGATTCCACCCTATCAAGCAAAGCTGTGTGACTGGAACCCCCAAACATGCGAAGAGTACTCCATACAGGGACGGATAAGGCCCTTATACAGAGTAAGCAGTTGGAGGGCGAGAAAAACTGGCGGAGACGCCTCAGAACACCTAACTTCATAGAAGCTGTTTTAGCAAGAGATGAGATGTGAAGTTTCCAGTTAAGATTATGAGCAAAGGACAGACCGAGGATATTCATTGTGGAAGAGGAGACAGTTGAGTGTCATTGAAGAAGAGGGATAGTTGTCTGGAAGGTTGTGTCGAGTTGATAGATGGAGGAATTGAGTTTTGAGGCATTGAAAACTACTAGATTTTCTCTGCCCCAATCGGAAATTTTAGAAAGATCGGAAGTCAGGCGTTCCGTGGCGTCCCCGCGTGATCTGTTAATTTCCTGAAGGGTTGGACGTCTCTGAAAGAACGTGGAAAGATGTAGGGTGCTATCATCAGCGTAGGAGTGGATAGGGCAAGAAGTTTGGTTAAGAAGGTCATTAATGAATAATAGAAAGAGAGTGGGTGACAGGACAGAACCCTGAGGAACACCACTATTAATAGGTTTAGGAGAAGAACAGTAGCCGTCTACCACAGCAGCAATAGCAGCAATATATATATATATATATATATATATATATATATATATATATATATATATATATATATATATATATATATATATATATATATATATATATATATATATATATATATATATATATATATATATATATATATATATATATACACATATATATGTTTGTGTGTGTGTGTGTGTGTGTGTGTGTGTGTGTGTGTGTGTGTGTGTGTGTGTGTGTGTGTGTGTGTGTGTGTGTGTGTGTGTGTGTGTGTGTTTCCTAATTGCCTGGAAAAGAATAACGATAACAATAACGATAATGATTGTGATGATGATGATGACGATCATGCTGGTGATGAAGTTTGCACATCCAGCATGAGACACACCAAGTAAGCTTTTAGAAACTATTGCATACTAAAACAAACAAACAAAAAAAAAAAAAAGTACTATCCACAATGCTTTACTTAAACCCATGCACTGTCTTGCCTTGGTCTGGATGGCACATGCCAACACTACACACACAAAAACAGTGTCTTGCTAACAAATCATGTCTTGGGCGGCGGGAAGCTTTTAATTAAAGCAACGAGTTGAGAACCGCTCGTTTTGTCCATCATCTAAAACCCGTATCCAGGCAATCTGCCGTACCGAGTGACATTGTGCCTCTCCTTAGTGTCTTTGTGGCCAGAGACACTCATTTGAGGACTGAAAACTCGAGGAAACATTAAATTCCACATTGGAAGTTAGGCAACACGCATGATCGATGGACCGGTTCCACATCTCTCTCTCTCTCTCTCTCTCTCTCTCTCTCTCTCTCTCTTCCTGTCTCTGTCTCCATCGACGAGTTTCTCAATAGGTGGTCGGTCACACACCTCGTTACGTCGTCATCCAGGTTAATCTGGCGTCCTGCCTATCCTGCCACACGGGCCTCGTAACGCCTGGCCCACTGTTCTGCTCTGCTACACTGGGAGGTAGGCAGGCGGTCATTATCTCGTCGATTATTGCCGCGAGAGAAAAAAATATTGTGTTGGGTGGCCAATTGTGGGGAGGAGGTGCAACTTCACAGGTGATTGAAAAAAAAAAAAAAAAGGTCACACCGCCACCAGCGCCGCCGGAACGTGCTTAGTTGTCCTCAAGTTTCCTCTTAGGTATTTGTGTACCTACTAAGTTAACAGCCTTTTTTGTAGCAGATTATATTGGTGGACAAATTGACACAAGCAAAACATGAGAGAGAGAGAGAGAGAGAGAGAGAGAGAGAGAGAGAGAGAGAGAGAGAGAGAGAGAGAGAGAGAGAGAGAGAGAGAGAGAGAGAGAGAGAGAGAGAGAGAGAGAGAGAGAGAGTTGTTGGTCTACATCGCAACTATCTTCGAATCTACTTACTGCTACTTATAACCATTAACTTCATTTACTAGTCTGATTTCATTTAAGAATTTGTTCCCTAAATGTTAATATACAGTTTCACACATCGTCATAACATTCGTATAGAGTTAAGCAGAAAACACGAGCCGTTCACGAGACACCTTGCGTGCGTGGCATGGCTGTCCTTCCCTGACGGTGCTATGATTTATTTCAAACTATTGCGCTTTACTAGTCAGTGCACTACAGAAATCTTGTTATTCACTCTTCTGCGTCTTGAGTCGGAAAGGACCAATGCTGGTTATCGTTCTTTATTTACTTTATTGGTGTTGGCGTGTCTTATCTGTCATTCTATGGTTCTAACTCAGGGCGAATTGAGCTTTGAGATATGCACAGGATCGCGTAATCCCTCACCGCGACACTTGCGCCACGTCAAGCTGATGCGCCCAATGCTTCACAAGTCGATGTTGAGGTTAGGTGCATTAACCTTAGTGTAATTTGTGCATTTTTTGTGGACAAAATAGTAGTTTTAACTCCAAGATTCCGAAGAAAAAAACATGGACCCCAAAGAGCTTATTAAAGTTCCACGAAAGTCTTGATTTGCGATAACAGGTTGGTTCCCGGGAGGTGGCAGCACGCACAGGCTATCATCTCGCGCCTCCGCCACAGGAAGGCTCAGTGCGCCAGCCAATCACAGTACGCCTTCTACACGACGACAAACCAAAGGGTAGCCTTATTTCTTTTGGCTTGTCGAGAATGACTTTGTTAAAGGTACTAAAATTCAATAATTACCAGAGGAAAGACTACCTTGCCGTATCAATCCGCTACTCTACACCACCAATTCTAATAGTTTTGTTTAATTTAGCATTAAAGGAATCACTGCAAAACTGAAGATATTTATATGAAGAGACGCAGTGCCTCAACTTCTCGGCTGAACACTAGTAATGATAAAGTTTAAGCGTAATATTGTGTTTCAGGTGCTGGCTGTACCTGGTCTGTGTAGAGCGTTAACAAATCTGGATCTTCAAATTTAAGACGTGTGTCTTGAAGATAATGTTTAGCTACTTGAAGGTTCTTAACCAAGTTAGTAACAGCCCTCTCCAATGTCTCCAAGTAAAATTTTATTCCAGAACAAAACAAAATACTCAAAACCATACAATCAGCCGAATACGCATGCACATCTCATTTAGTCTTTTTTACATTAACGCTAGGAAAAAAATAGTGTAATAATTTGCACTTTGCTTTCATAGCCATCAGGATGTCTCAATTTCCAGAGTCCCAAATATAGGACAAGCAATGCACAAAATTACGTAGCTCTGTCCCTTTGCGACACGGCTTCTCCCTGTAAGGTGTGACTGAATTTCCTCCAAGAACAGAAAACTTAACAAAATGACTTCTAGGAGTTAGTTTAAAAAACATATACATCCTTTAATTTTACAAGTGATAACTGGTTTCTAAACCAGTTTGTGAAGCTCAAGTCATCCGTAATATTATTTTTTCTTGGACATGAGGCGCTGAACAACTAACAAAGACTCATCAGCATAGCCTCTCCTTGGGCTCACTGGGAACGCTTAGATCACAGGTTGTCACTTGAGGAGACAATATGACATTTTCTTGGTAGAAAATCTATTGAACGTGAAATTATCATAAGAAAAACACAAAAAGTTTCTCGACGCGATGCCAGTGATCATGGACGGTAGCGTGGTGCACCTGCACCACCGCGGGCCTCCACGCGTCCTGTGGTCAGGATGCGGCGAGTTTAGGCATCGCCGACATAGCAGCATGTGTTCCTTGGGAAAACAAACCACCCTACCTTCTCCAACTGACTTCTGAGTTAAGAAAATTTATTTTGAAATTAACTTTTTTCACGTTTCTCCTTTATAAAGTTTTATTTTTATCATATAAACAATCCTCCAAACAAGCTGTGCTTTATGCCTAAGTTAAAATTTAGACTTTCATTAGTACAGACATGTATTCATTGGATCCACTGGATCAATAACCATCAATCTGACAGTGAAATGTTGTGGAATATTTACATATAATCAATAAAATATAAATCAAGATATGTATAATCATGACATCCACTTTAATGGATTAATTCAAGAATGGCTTTTGACTTTAAGTTATTGTAGAATACGGTTTAAGAAAACGCTCTAAAATGAAGTTGTTTCTTACCTGGATGGACAGAACACGGTATAGAGTTGGGACTTGTGAACTGAAGAAACGTTGACGGAGACGACTGAGGACATTCAACTAAGGGTAAGAGGTTTCACTTTGTATATGACAAACTGATACCGAATATGTTAAAGATTATTCAAACATAATGTGTATGACAGACTGTGCGTAAAACGCTTCTGAAATATTCAATGCAAAGGTCTTAGCCATGCAACAAAAAGAAAAAAAAAAAAAAAAAAAAAAAAAAAACTTTATGAATTAATAGACTTCCATGAATCTCCCTATTCCTGCTACATAATAAACCAAAGAAAACTGCAAATTAAAGTTTTTGGCAACAATTTAACGAATTTAGGAAAAGTATTTTCTTTTGTAGTGACAATGAAAGTAAAAATATGTAGAAAATAAAGTTTACTGAGGCAGCCAAGCAGAACGCGAGCAAGAAAGCACAATTTTTAAGAACAATGAGAAAAATTTCGTCAATACCAGAAACTACTGAGAACAAAGTCCTCAGAGAGCAGGAAATATAATGGATTGAAATTCTGGCGAATTGATATAATTGATGGTGCCACATGTGAGTCTGAAGTCAAATAAACAAAGGTAAATAACTAACACCGTGCAGAGCGTTTGATTTCAATGACGAAAAAATCTACCTATCTGTTTGTTTGTCTGTCTACTTGCATACCAATCTCTCTGTCCAACTTTGTTCTTGTTCATACCCTTCTATCCACCTGTTTGTCTGTGTGCCTGTCTGTCTGTACGGCTGTTCATCCACCAATTCATCTATCACAGGGAACACATCCCCACACTCTTCCTCCTCGAGGTCTTGCACACACCACCAATTTCTCCGGACGTCTTCAGAAAACACATATTAATGCCTGAATTTCCTTGAGAGAGAGAGAGAGAGAGAGAGAGAGAGAGAGAGAGAGAGAGAGAGAGAGAGAGAGAGAGAGAGAGAGAGAGAGAGAGAGAGAGAGAGAGAGAGAGAGAGAAATAACTATTTGAATTCCCGCGGCGTTCCCAGAAAGTTAAAGGAACTTGGAAACGCATGACGAGATAACAACACAGGTGGAGACGAAGACTAAGTCACGCCGACGCTATACAAACGATATGGCGATCAAGTCCAAATAGCGCAGCCACACACGGCAGCGAGTTCGATCTGCTTCACTGAGGACGGGGCCCAGAGGAGATAAGGGGGTCCGAGGAGTGCAGGAGGGAACCAAGGGAGGCGGAGTGGGCCGGAGACAGAAGCTGCAGTGAGGTGAGGAAGCCGAGGAGAACCAAGGGGGTTGAAGGAGGGGTAAGAGAAGCGCTGCAGAAAAAGTGTGTTGGGCTTAAAAAGATGAGAAATAAGAGTGTTTAGAGGGAAAATATGATAAAATTTAAATCAGTGGAAGAAACCGAGCTAATATCAGGGAAACTGGAGGGAGTGCCGAGTAAATTTAAGACCATTATTTTAAGAAGCAGCTACAGTAAGCCAGGAAACTGCAATCTGTCGAGGAGGAAATTGTGATAAGAAGGAGGGGAAGTTAGGAAAATAAAATTGTCAGACTGAAAGGAGAAAAGTCAGTAACCTCCACTAAAGTTAATGTCCTCCACTGCCCATATTGTCACTCATGCGTGGCCTCCCAGACTCACAATCTGGATAAACTTCTGTTCTATCGCCCCGTAAGCAAACGAAGGTCTCATGCGGTATCGCTTCCAGCAGCTTTATAAAATTCTTCTTCCATTTCACTTTCAGACGGAGGATGATGAAGCATAAGTAGTAAAAGTAGTAGTAGTAGTAGTAGTAGTAGTAGTAGTAGTAGTAGTAGTAGTAGTAGTAGTGTAAGTAATAATTAAATGCAAAAGAATCATGGAAAAAAAAGAGGAGGAAGAGAAGAACAACGAGGAGGAGGAGGAGGAGGAGGAGGGGGAGGAGGAGGAGGAGGAGGAGGAGGAGGAGGAGGAGGAGGAGGAGGAGGAGGAGGAGGAGGAGGAGGAGGAAGAGGAAGAGGAAGAGGAAGAGGAGGAGGAGGAGGAGGAGGAGGAGGAGGGGGCGGAAAAGAAGAAGAAGAAGAAGAAGAAGAAGAAGAAGAAGAAGAAGAAGAAGAAGAAGAAGAAGAAGAAGAAGAAGAAGAAGAAGAAGAAGAAGAAGAAGAAGAAGAAGAAGAAGAAGAAGAAGAAGAAGAAGAAGAAGAAAACAAGACACACACAAAAAAAAACTAAAAAGAGAAAGAAAGATAAAGTGAACAAAATTAATAGAAACAACAACAACCCAAAACAACAACAACAGCAACAATAAAACCACCACCACCACCACCCTGAAAAATTAAACATCATCAAAACAGAAGAGGCAGACAAAGGCAATAAAGATTTTCAATACGAGACAGGAAATATTGAACATTTGCCTTACCTGGCTCGGGACTAGCACACGACTGAAAGAGGAGGAGGAGAAGGAAGGAAGAGAAGATAAAAGGAGAAAGAAAGGCAGTTAAATTCGTCTTACCAAACTCAGAGACAAGCGTACAATAATCTGCCCACTCTCAGCTGCTGCCACCACTTGATCTCCCCTTCTAGTCCATCCTGCTTAATGTGTAGTAAGATGCAGCCTTCATATCATCACACTATCGGACTTGCAAATTTATCAAAGCTTGTTTTTCTTTTTTCCTTCTCTCTCCTCTGTGGTGATTTAGATTAGTTTTTTTTCCCTTACTCAATCTTTTTTGTCTGTCTGTATCTCTTGACTGAGCAGCAAGAACAAAGCCCCGCCTGGTTAGTGTGTCATCTGGAGGAAAGCAAAAAGTTTATTCTGTAAAGAGAGAGAGAGAGAGAGAGAGAGAGAGAGAGAGAGAGAGAGAGAGAGAGAGAGAGAGAGAGAGAGAGAGAGAGAGAGAGAGAGAGAGAGTTTCCAAGGCACTTTATTAGTACAAAAACTCGACAGTGATTTTAATGCATCAGTAAGTAGGTATCTTTCTTTCTTCTCACATTCCCTTGTCCTTTCCCTCCTTCCCTCCCTCTATCCTTAACCTTCCATACCTACCTCCCTCCACTCCCACAGTCCCACCAAACCTCCACGTGCCACAAATGCCTTCCTCAAGAGGGTTTTTCTGACGAGGGAAGGAAAAGGTAAAGGCGAGCGGAAAATTCGATACAAAATGAAGAGGATGGTGAGAGAGAGAGAGAGAGAGAGAGAGAGAGAGAGAGAGAGAGAGAGAGAGAGAGAGAGAGAGAGAGAGAGAGAGAGAGAGAGAGAGAGAGAGAGAGAGAGAGAGAGAGAGAGAGAGAGAGAGAGAGAGAGAGAGAGAGAGATTACTGAGGGATGACCGCAACTGGTGTTATACTAGGGGGAGGAGGAGGAAGAAGAAGAAGAAGAAGAGGAGGAGGAGGAGGAGGAGGAGGAGGAGGAGGAGGAGGAGGAGGAGGAGGAGGAGGAGGAGGAGGAGGAGGAGGAGGAGGGGGAGGAGGAGGAGAAAGGGAAAGTAGAGGCAGACTGACCACTCCAATTACTCGCTTCATTACGTGGATTAAGACATTTCGGGGGAGAGAGACATTCCTCCGTCTCTCTCTCTCTCTCTCTCTCTCTCTCTCTCTCTCTCTCTCTCTCTCTCTCTCTCTCACTCTGGCTCTCGTAATTCACGCTTCATTAACGACTCGTCGATATCCAAATTCTAACCAAAATAATTCGGAAAACACACACACACACACACACACACACACACACACACACACACACACACACACACACACACGAGTAAATAAAGGCAAACGCAAGACTAATAAAAATGATTTATAGGTAAAAATAATCATACAAACAAAAAGAAAAAGATAATGTAAAAGAGATGGAAAAACAACACATTACAAAAAAATGGAAAAAGAAGGAGAAAAAAATACAGGAAGAAAAGTACTTGTTACGTCTCCTTTCCCTCTTCTTTTTTTCTTCTTCCATCACTGCCATCATCTTGTCCATCTCCACTTCCTTCTTCTTCTTCTTCTTCTTCTTCTTCTTCTTCTTCTTCTTCTTCTTCTTCTTCTTCTTCTTCTTCTCTTCTCCTCCTCCTCCTCCTCCTCCTCCTCCTCCTCCTCCTCCTCCTCCATCTCCTCCTCCCTCCTCTTCTTCTCCTCCTCCTCCTCCTCCTCCTCCATCTCCTCCTCCACCTCCTCCTCCTCCTCCTCCTCCTCCTCCTCCTCCTCCTCCTCCTCCTCCTCCTCCTCCTCCTCCTCCTCTACCTTTGTCTCCAACGTTCGCTTCTCCGTCCTTTGTCTTCATAGTGTCCGTATAGGAATAAAAAACAAGGCTGTTTAGTCCTTCCTTATCTCCGCTTTCTTTATCTCCTTCCCTTCCTGCGTCTGTAATAGGACTCTGGAAGCAAGGAAGCCACGCATAAAGAAAATGGGAAAGAAATGGAAGCTGTCCTGGAGGTTACAGTCCCAAATGTGGAAAATAAAATCTGTATTGGTTTTGTCCTTTGTTGTTGTTTTCTATGGTAATTTTAAGGATGAGAATGAGGAGGAGGAGGAGGAGGAGGAGGAGGAGGAGGAGGAGGAGGAGGAGGAGGAAGAATACAAAAAATACAAAGGAAGACAAACAAAACCAGATCCTGAGGTCCTTACTAGGCTGTTTGTTGAGACTATTTCCTAACTACCAGTGAAAGAGACAGGACAGCAAAGCAGAAGGCTTCTCCCCACCTACCTCTCCCTCCATCTGAGGCTGGCTGGATAAAAAGGCGAAACCATTTGATATTGAAAAACCACATGGAATTTTAGTAGAGTGAAAAGGAAATATATACTCTTTATATAACTACTAGTGTTTGTTGGGGAGGTGGAGGAGGAGGAGGAGGAGGAGGAGGAGGAGGAGGAGGAGGAGGAGGAGGAGGAGGAGGAGGAGGAGGAGGAGGAGGAGGAGGACGCGAGACTCTTACACAAGGCAAAAAATTTACAAAAGAAGTCGTATGTTTCCAAACTGAAGCAATGTGACAGCTTTTCATTAAACTTCAGACGGTTTTCCTTTCAGCACCAATAAGAAAGGAACTTTTAATGTAAGCTTGTATTAGGCTTTATTTTCTCTCCAATGTCAGGCTTTTTATGTACTATTTTCTTTTTTACAGCAATTACATCGTTGTATAAGCATAACATTAGTTGGGCTCCCTACTGAGATGAGTAAACACACTTTTGGCAAACATCCACATCATTAACATTTGCATACAATCACTGGCAAATAAATACTTAACCCCCCTTAATGTTGGGCCAGGCATCTTCACGTTATCGCTATTATAATGCACACCCAGCCACCCGTGACGCTTCCTCCTCCCTGCCGCGGCCACGACCGTAAACAATATTAACACCAAGGGGAGGGCACATCGCAAAGAATACACGTGATGGCGCCTGTGTGATGGAAGATGCCTTAGTGTTTTGACTTGCTCTCCTCCCTGACACACTAATGCAGAAGTTGAAAGAGAACGTTAACAGTGAAGCTGATAGTATGTACGATGGATTTATGAACGCAAGGAATTTAAAGGAAACCAGAAGACCAGACAGCAGCCAAGCTATTATATGTAGCAAGGTTGTTAATCACACGCTGCACTGTTCAATTGGCTGTCTATGATAGGCTGCAGTACTTATGATATTCAGAAGATGTCGGATAGTAAAGGCAAAGGCTCCCGGCCACCTGCTACACGCACACATACGTATTATCTTGGGAAGTATACAGTACTGGTATCAGAGAAGGGATAGTATTTGTCCCTTAAGAAAAAATTGAAAGTAAAGAAAACGTGTCTTAATAAGTGATCTGCGAATTGCTGTCGACAGTAAAACACAAAATATACAAATTCTGAGTCTTGCAATTATATTCTCTAACACGTTCAAAAATAAATAGGAAAAAAGTGATAATGGAAAAGAACGCGAGGCATGTGTTAAGTTTTACTGATGAAGTGAAGGCAGCAGAAGCAGCAACAAGAGGAAGGAGAGAGAGAGAGAGAGAGAGAGAGAGAGAGAGAGAGAGAGAGAGAGAGAGAGAGAGAGAGAGAGAGAGAGAGAGAGAGAGAGAGAGAGAGAGAGAGAGAGAGAGAGAGAGAGAGAGAGAGAGAGAGAGAGAGAGAGAGAGAGAGAGAGAGAGAGGAATACCATAAAACATAAGTATACTTGGGCCCTCCATTCAATCCTTCTCTTTCCTCATTCTCCTTCATGTCAGGTCAGGTGTAGGTCGGAAAGCTTGTCCTTTGTATCGGCGTTCCCCTGATATTGTTTCCTATCTTTTTATTCTGTTCTGTCCATCAAGTTCTTCTGCTGACTGTCTCTCTTCTTCCACACTTCATATACTATATCTTTCTTCTCCTTAGATTGTAAAAAAAAAAAAATCTTATACTAATTTCTTTTATTTTTTTTTTATACCATGTGGGCTTTTCATGAGAATTTGTGGACTAAAGGGGATACTTTTTGGGGTACCTCCTATCTCAAAGCCCACTCGCTAGGAAACCGTTACCCCGAGTGAGGAAGCCCAATTTACACTCTGACTGTGGACAGGATTCGAACCCGTGTGCTTGGAGACCCCTCGGACCCCAAAGCACGCATGGTTCCACTGTACCACGACAACCCCTAAACAAAAAATGCTTTAAATCCTCTAAGATGTGTCGCAAAAAAATGCAATTAGTGTGTCCGTTCGAGTGTGCATTCCTGTCTTTTAGTCTCAGGTTGTTAGTTCTTGCTTTGAAAAGGGATTACTGATGTTAGTCTATTGTTATGTTTCTTTTTTCTCTATCTCTTTCTTCATATCTTCTTGTTCTTCTTGTTCTTGTTCTTCTACTTCTTCTTGTTCTTCTATTTCTTCTATTTCTTCTTCTTCTTCTTCTTCTTCTTCTTCGTCTTCTTCTATTTCTTCTTCTATTTCTTCTTCTTCTTCTATTTCTTCTTCTTCTTCTTCTTCTTCTTCTTCTTCTACTTCCTCTTTTTCTTCTTCTTTTACTTCTTCCCTTTTCCCCTTTTCATTTTCTTTTCTTCTCCTTCTCCTAACTCTCCTCCTCCTCCTCCTCCTCCTCTTCTTCCTTCACTTTTTCCTCCTTGAAGTTGAGAGAATTAGGGAAATCGCCTTTGCCTTCTCCTCATCTCTCTCTATCTCTATCTCTCTCTCTCTCTCTCTCTTTCAGGTTTGATTCTACACATTCTGCAGCGGATTAGTGAGTGACCATTAGGCGAGCACGAGGCAGCGGCGGAACTTCGAGGACACTAGAAAGACACGTGAGGAACTTCGAAGATGGAGCCTGACGTGATGTAAACTCCTTTGATCCTAGGTCCTGTTTTTTTTTTTTTTTTTCTGGGATGTAGCAAATTGTTAAATGTAATGGAAAGGTGTTATTGGGCTTCATTCTCTGTCTGTGTTTGTGTCTCACAGTCAGTGTGTTTGTATGTTTTTTTGTCCGTTTCCATTTGTTTCTTTCTGTGTTTTTCTTTGTATGTTTGTCTATTTCTGCTTGTGTCTCTGTTTGTCTCTATGCTTTTGTGTCTATCTGTGTTTTCCTTTTGTTTTTGTATCTCTGTTTCATTATGTTTCGGTTCGTCTTTTTGTTTTGTGCTTTTGTGTGTCTGTGGTTTTTGTGTTTCTATTTACCGTTATAAGTGTTCATGTATCTGTCTCCTAAAGTCATTATCGTTATCATTATCATCATCGTCTTCGTCGTCATTACTGTTATGCTATATATATATATATATATATATATATATATATATATATATATATATATATATATATATATATACCAGTTATCACGTCATTACTAAACAAAGGCTGAGGGAAGTCAGCTTCTAACACACCGGCATACCTTCAATCTGACTTGTGACTTGTGAGTGACACCAGATGTGACGGGAGTGTCGCCCTGAAGGAAGGGAAATGCCGGAAGGTAAATAACAAAGGCTCAAAGAAAATACCAAGCATATAATGGCAGAAACAGGAAAGAGGAGAAGGAGGAGAATGGCGACAACAACGACAACGAGGAGGAAGAAAGGAGGAAACAGAAAAGGGAAAAAAATACAATGAGAGAAAGAGAGAGGAAGAGAAGGACCATTACAACATTGCTGGGACATTCACAAAATCCCTGTTCTGATGTCCATTTCGCCTCACGTGTCAGACAAGACTCAAATGGCCACTAAGGGAGTCCTCGCATTCCTCCACCTAAGCTCAGACTCATGGCATGGGCGGAGTGTGACTTGGGGACGCGAGGAAAAGGTCAGCATACAAATGTGGCGCGATGACGTGAGGGAGACGGGAGGAATAGAAGAGAACACAAGAGAAGAGAAGAGAAGAGGCTTACAGAGGCGTGGAAGGGCGTGGGGAGGGCGGGAAGGACGTAGGAGAGAGGAAATGTGACAATAGCTCCTCCTCAAGTTACTTTTGCCGTCAATCACGCGCAGGAGAGGAACCATTTTTATCATGTGACTTCTTGTTGAGCAGCATGAGTATTCCGCGAAGGGGCAGAACCACTTAGCCTTCCCCTTACGGCTTCTTTGGCCACGTGCTGCCTCGTGAGTGTCGACCGAATTAACTCCATCCGTAAGGAAGGACAGGGAGAGGAAGAGGGGATAGGAAGCCGAGAAAAAAAAAGTATATTCAACTTCTTTTTGCTACACTTCTTTCGACAAGCCAGGTGAAAAAGATGCCATCCCACACTCATCGCAGGAGTGTAAAAAATGGTTTCATTAAAGGGATATGGTCCTTAGGGTAGAGTGAGGACGGTTCAGGAGGTGGTGGCGGTCTCCTCGTGGCTCCACACAGCGCCCCGTGACGTGATTGGCAGCTCAGTGTCGAATATCGCAGCCAACACAAGGCCTACCTCAACACTCAACTCTCCAGCGGGCAGGTAGCAAGACAAGGCAACGGTCGCGCGCGCGCGTGTGTGTGTGTGTGTGTGTGTGTGTGTGTGTGTGTGTGTGTGTGTGTGTGTGTGTGTGTGTGTGTGTGTGTGTGTGTGTGTGTGTGTGTTTAAGTTTTTATCCTCAATCTCAACAAGTTTATTCTAAACTTTGATCTTGTTCTGGACAAACTTTAATCTTATAATATCTAATCGTCTTTTCTTGATTATGTGTATTTGTTGATCGTTAGGAACAACATCAGCAGCAGAAACAGCAGCAGCAGCAGCAGCAGCAGAAGAAGAAGAAGTAGCAGAAGCAGTAGTAGCAGTGGTGGCAAAAATAGCAACCACAACACATTGTCCTACAACAACAACCACAAGAACAATAATTACGAAAATGACAACAAATCTAACCTAAAAACTTCAATGACAACAACAGCAACAACAACAACAACAACATCAACTACTACTACTACTACTACTACTACTACTACTACTACTACTACTACTACTACTACCACCACCACAAACACCACTATCACCAAAATATTCGGATATATGTGTGTGTAAGTTACAACTAAACTTTACAATCATTAATCTCAAGACCAAAAAGATCCTAACACGCAGCATCGAACTACTTAACCCTAACAACAGATCACCTTGACATCATTATCTATTATTACTTTTTTCCAAAAGATCATCGTCGCTGATAGCTCGATAATTGTTTTGACGAATGGAACTTGTGCGTGTTAATCCAATTCTTCTACAAACAAACAGAGATAATTCATTCACTGCAATGTGATAAATTGTCGCATGCATCTGATCTGTGGCTGGCTCGATCATTAATCTATGGTGTGTGTGTGTGTGTGTGTGTGTGTGTGTGTGTGTGTGTGTGTGTGTGTGTGTGTGTGTGTGTGTGTGTGTGTGTGTGTGTGTGTGTGTGTGTGTTGGACTAATGGTAATTTATTTTCCTATCTACACAGCTGCTCCCGAATTAATTAATCAGCTTTCTGAGGCGAAGTTAAGAGCAGAGGAAGAGAACAAAGCATTGGAGGAAAAGTGACAGAAGCGTAAAGGAAGAATAAGATAAAATAAAGTACGACAATAGATAAGAAGGATTGAAAAGAGGATCGAGCGAAAGAGGAAAACTAGTATAAGAACTAAGAATCGAAATATCATTCGAGCATTTTCTTCTTTCAATTTTCAACTAATAATCAACAAAAGGTTTTTATAACGTGATACAATACTCATCGCAAAGCTCTGCAGAGAATGGAGTACTCAATATGGGCCTAAGAAGTCTGGGAAGAGGAAGGGATCAGGGAGAGGGGGAGGAGTTCGAGGGAGCCGTGGAAGTGGAAGGAGTGAAGGTGTGGCCTCAAGAAAACCAGGCAGAGCGGATGTTGCTCTTCGTCAACTGGTTGGTCGACTTTCGGGTGTCGCTGCCTCCTTGCCTCCCTCTCCCTGCCTCTCCATCTCCCAGCCTCTCCCCCCTCCCTGCCTTCCTGTCTTGCTTTTGTTCGCTGCTCCTCATAGCATAGATAACTATATTATTAAACCAATCAGCGAAAACTGGGATTCCCTCTTCAGGAAAAAAAAAAAAAAAAGAATTTGCATCATAATACAGTTGTCATTATACTGCAATATCACAATAATTATTCACACATGTAACTTAAAAACCCCCCAGCAATTAACAAGCATTAACAGATACCCTATGAGTTTCTTGCGTCTCTAGCTCAAAGACACAACAATTTGCAAGCATGAAGCAATAACTGATCACTAATGGCTACGGTACGACGGTCTACACAAGTCTTAGCGTGGAAGCTGAGGTGTGAGGTGTCCATCCTTTAGTTGGTAGGGTGGGATAAAAAAAAAAAAAATAGGAATGCATGCGAAGTTACAATGTGACCTTCACGTGGATGGGGAGCCAGTGGACAGGTTTTAACACAGATAAAGAAGAAACCAAGGAGGAGGAAGACAAGGTGGAAGAGAAGGAGGAAGAGGAGGAGGAGGAGCTAGAGGTGAGTGAGAATTGGAGATGAGGAGGAGGAAGAGGTGGATGTGGAGGAAAAGGGATATAATAAAGAAAAAGGATATGAATGAAGGAGGAGGAGGAGGAGGAGGAGGAGGAGGAGGAGGAGGAGGAGGAGGAGGAGGAGGAGGAGGAGGAGGAGGAGGAGGAGGAGGAGGAGGAGGAGGAGGAGGAGGAGGAGGAGGAGGAGGAGGAGGAGGAGGAGGAGGAGGAGGAGGAGGAGGAGGAGGAGGAGGAGGAGGAGGAGGAGGAGGAGGAGGAGGAGGAGGAGGGAGGAGGAGGAGGAGGAGGAGGAGGAGGAGGAGGAGGAGGAGGAGGAGGAGGAGGAGGAGGAGGAGGAGGAGGAGGAGGAGGAGGAGGAGGAGGAGGGAATACAATGCAAAACAAAGGAATACAAAAGAAAGCCAAACAGCAACAAACCTCTTGGTCCATGTTTGGTAACTGCTTCTAACTAGCCACAGAGAAGAGACACACGACAGTACAGGAGAAGGCTCCTTCCCACCCACCACTCCCTCTAGCTTTCGCTGGCATGGAAAATAATTGGGAAAAGTACCATGCAGTATGGAAAAACTGACATGGAATTTTCACAGGAAAGGAGGAGGAGGAGGAGGAGGATAAGAAGGATGAATAAAGGGGGAATACAGAGAACAACAAAGGAAAATTAAATATGAACAGAGTTTTCGGTAATAACAAAACTGTTTGGTAACCATTACTAATTAGGTACAGGGTAGAAAGACAGGACAGTACAGCAGAAAACTCCGCCCCATCTAGCATTCCTTACCGCTTGAGCTAGTAAGTAGTTAGGAGTCGTACATGCAGTAAAGAAATGAAAACTGACAGATTTTTGTAGAAAGGATTGAAAGGAAGTTCTATAATTTACCTACCCAATGGTAAAAAAAAAAGGAGGAGGAGGAGGAGGAGGAGGAGGAGGAGGAGGAGGAGGAGGAGGAGGAGGAGGAGGAGGAGGAGGACAAAAGCCAAGCAGAGAAGAATGGGGAGGAGCACACGGAGGTGGGGGATGAAGGGGGGAAGTGGAAGAGCAAGGTAATGAGATAAGAATATAAGTGAAACTGCGGAGGAAGAAGAGAAGGAGGAGAAAGAGGAGGAGCAAAAGAAAATGGAGGAGGAAGACGATTAGGAGGAGGAGGAGGAGGAGGAGGAGGAGGAGGAGGAGGAGGAGGAGGAGGAGGAGGAGGAGGAGGAGGAGGAGGTGGGGGAGGAAGAGGATGATGATGGTGATGATGAGGAGGAGGAGGAGCGGAAGGGTGGATGGTGAAGTAGTGGGTGGTGGCGGCATCCAGAAGCTGTCATGTGGGGGAAGGGTGTAGTGAAGAAGGGGGCGGGAGTAAAGAAGGAGGCGGGGGAAGCGCAAAGGAGAGGTCATGCAGGTGTCCTCCCGCAGGCAACACTCGAGGCAATGCTTGCTTCGTTAATCAGGCACCAATATTCCGGCAGACACTCGTGTCAGGCCAAACAGCGTGTTTTGCCCAGCCAATGTTTTTATAATTATAACTTGAGGGTGGCCCATATTTGTTGTGAATATCACTTGCGGGGTTACGATGTTGATTTAGAATATTTCTCGAGGGAGGTCCAAACACGACTGATGCGCCTCAGTCTCCACCCACCAATGCGCAAGCACGAGAAAAAACAGCACACATAGGTTGAGTAGCGGGGTACTCCAGAGGCCGGTGGTGTAGAGGACCAGACATTAGGGGGCACAAAGCTCAGGGGATTTTTTGAGGCCCTGTCCATCGTAAGTGAAGAGGAATGACTATAATTTGAAGCATTGATATGATCTTGGAAGACGCAAATGCTAAGTAAGTAATGGAGAAGCCACCTTGAGGGGGCCCGAGAGAAGAAGCGAGGAGGGAAGAAATTATTTCCAGTCGAGCAGAGAAAAAGCTAAAATCATTACCAGTAACATAATTTGTCTCTAAGACATGTTCTTCCAAACGGGACTAATGCTATGGTATTAATATTTGAAGCTCTCATCATCCACGTTTCCACTTGTTGGCCTGAGCAGCAGGTCTTCCAAGGAGCAGCAGGTGGGAATAGGCAGGTTGACTTCAGACTGCCTCTGGACGGCTCGTGCGGCCAAACAGGATGAACAGCAGAAACTCCACTGATAAAATTTGCGGTTCTAGGTGTACAAGTTGATGGATGACTTAGCAGATGTATCGTCAGTTACGATCATTTGTGCATGGAGTCTGTGACATTAGTATGTCTTGGAATTATATTGTTGCTGGTGCATATACTTTTATTTTCAAATTAACACATACATGGCAATCTAGGACTGGAGATCAAAGAAACGAACACCTGCTAAAAAGGAATTACAAGTGGTGATCCTGCGTCGCAAAGCCACTCGCTGCAAGAAATCACACCTTTAAGCTGCAAATTCCGACTGGCGGGGACAGCTTAAGAAACGACAGAAATTCAAACTATAGAAAAGAAAGACAAATACATAACAGAACACACAAAAAAACTGGCAACTAATTAATAACGTCTGCAGGATATATTATCACTGGCAGAATTGTTATTGTTTGTAGTAGAGGTGCCAGACATCGTGGTGGTGGAGGTCGTGGTGGCAGCAGCAGCGGAAATTATATTTGACGTGGTGGAAGAAAACACGCAACTGAGCCAGCTGATCATAGATGATAAAGCAGCACTTCGTTTAAACCTTATACATCACAACAAGAGGCAGTAACTACATAAAGAAGAAAAGCCCGGTAATCTACATGCTATCAACAAACGAATAATATGCTGCTCCAGGTTTATCTATAATTATTCACCCTTTTTTTTTCTCTCTGAATATATCATTAGAGGTTCGCACTTTACAGTACAATTACCACTAATCTGCACCTCGTGATGAAAGAAAAAAAAAAACCCGAGAAAAACCTGGAGATACTCGCTGGCCTAGTAGCTGCATGAGAGACAGTGCTTGGCCTACATCAGATCACAAAGTGGTACTGGAGATAAGCAGGAGGTGGTACGATAACTATGATTTTCTCTACGATAAGAACCAGTAAATCAGTAAACTCCACCACACAAGCTTGCAAGGAGAGGGAACTGCCGTGAAGAAAAGGACGAATGGATGGATATACAACCAGTTATTTGTTGCTAGCGCTGAGTCTATAGGGAGCTTGGGAAAAAAAAAAAAAAAAAAAAGGACTAGACAAATTTGTGAAAGGAGACGACAGTGAAAATGGGCAGACATATTTTATACAGGAACTGCTACATGTAGGTTTGGTGACTTCTTACACCAACCCTAGTGCTCTTGCTACTACTATTACTACTACTACTACTACTACTACTACTACTACTACTATTACTACAACAGGGACTGCAACGTGTAGGACAGGGACTGCCACGTGTAGGCATGGCGTCCTCTTTTAGCTTCCCTCTTTTCTTATGTTCTTATGTACTACTACTACTACTACTTTAAAAAAGAAGAAAAGAAAAAAAAAACAGTACACCCACATGAGCTCACCTACCAACCCAAAGCTACTACATACGCACAATCAGAAGGAAGCCAGTCATTACTCCCACACAAGAGACCAGCGGGATATGTTTGTTTATGTATGACGTCACGGAGCAGACAAGCGTGACATTACCCCGTTAAATGTCAGGGTCTCCAGTCCAGCCTCCTGCAGTCAGTCAGAGTCTCTCTCTCTCTCTCTCTCTCTCTCTCTCTCTCTCTCTCTCTCTCTCTCTCTCCGCCTACCTGGCTATCCAATTATCACTTTTAATTACCCATTAATTTAGTCCCGAGCCTTTCCTTAATCTCTCTCTCTCTCTCTCTCTCTCTCTCTCTCTCTCTCTCTCTCCTCCGTTCTTTAATAATTCACACACTCATCAGTATCAACATGCCTCCACCCATTCCGTTCCTCCGTTCCTTCCTTCCGCCCTAGGATCTTAAACCCTTTCCTTCTTCTATAACCCTTCCCGTCCCTCTCACTCACCTCTCTCCTCCTCGTCCTGCCCCTCTCACTGCGCCCGATGAAAGCAACACCCGACAGACAGCTGGCAGCATCCATGGTTCCGGAAGGCTTAGTACATCTTTCCCTATGCAAATTAGCCCAGATGTTCCTTCTCGTCGGCATTTGTGGGACGGACTGACCTTTCCCGATGAGGATGCGGGGAATTAATTGAATTAGTGTGATTGTCGGTGAGGATACGGTCAGTGACACACCTGCCCTGTCCCTCAGTGGCCTCCAGGTGGACTAATTGGGTGGCCGTCTTTCCTCTTTACCCCGACATGTCACAACTCAATTGGTGGTGACTGTTACTGTGGTGGTTGCGATGATGGTGATGATGGTTGTTGATGTATGCAGTATCTTCCTATCAATGCTTAACCTACGAGCATTATAAAAGAAGCTGCATTCTATTCTATTGTTTTTGCTTAATGTAGAAGCATAAGAACATAGAGAATCTGAACTTTATACCACTGATTTACTATAATGACATAAGAACATAAGGGAAGCTGCACAGTTTCTTATTTTACTACCAATTTTTACTGTAAGAACACAGAAATATAGATCATTAGGTAAGGGAGGCTGAAGGAATAATTAGCAGTCCCTGTAGCACTGTTATTTATTGTCTTCAGTGTATGTATGTAGCATTCCAACACTACAATGAAGACAGTTGTAACAGGACTCCCATAAACACACATCCACTAACAGTAAAGGGACAACGATGCAAGCTTCACTAATTCATTATCTTAACCATCTTTTCTCTAAGCTAATCCCTCACAAGCTCAATCTTCGCTGCATCTCCTTCCTCAGGCACGTGCGTGTGGGTCTCATTCTTTCCTCACCTCTCTCTCTCTCTCTCTCTCTCTCTCTCTCTCTCTCTCTCTCTCTTCTCACCCCCACACGCTTAAGCCTCCCCCATACCCGCGCCCCTTACTCCTCCTGCCCTCACACCTCCGTAGTTTCTCCGTCTCACAAGGAAGGTTTGGCCACATTCGACTTTATCTATGAATCTTGAGGAATAACGTCAATTACTTCCTAACTTGTTAACCAACCACCAAACAGACCAACTATTACTCCTTTCCCAATTACTGATTACACGTCGGCCCATTAGCCCCCGTCGCCCATCCTGCCTCGTTCTGGGCACAAAAGGTTGAGAGACAATCAATTACGACTGAGTGATTGGATTTTTCACGATCTGATCAATTTGAGCAGTGATTTGAGGAACACCTAATTCCGCGGGACAGGTGACAGGGGTGAGTGTCGCCTCCCATCAGGTGGGCGGCGGTCCCTTCACGCTCCACTTGCTCCGCCGTGGCCGTGGGCGTATTGTGTGTTGTGTAGAATTGTGTGGGTGGCGAGCAACTAAGCGAAAGGACTGTGATTGTTGGTTCTGATGAAACTATTTTGAACAACCTGCATAAACTGACATCAAATTGACGCCTTGTCTACTAGAACAACTCCCGGCGGGTGTTTGCTCATTCCACTTGCCCATAAAACACTTATTTCAACACTTGGCTAGGAGCAATGCATCTGGTCTTATTTCCAATGTGCTGCAATTTTGGGTTACTGCGCAACATATGAGACTGTGACTGTCATTTCCATTAGCAGAGTTAAGAACAACGAAGGGGTCGAGATGAGCAGCACGGTAGCGGTGCTGAGCAAACACTGCAGTGAAACCGCTTGTCGGTGAGTGATGCGGAAACAATAACAGCAACACGATTAGGCATTTAAACACTTTCCTTCCTCCGCTGCAACCCCGAGGCGGCGAGTCTCCCAGGCAGTCCACTCACCGCTGCGGAAAGCGTGTTTCCTTCAGACAAATACGTACATCCTCTTTGCTCCACTCACATTCACACACACACACACACACACACACACACACACACACACACACACACATTCACCCCAATGTCATCTTGTCTCCTCGATTTACGGGAATAATACAAGCCTAGTTACTGGGAGATCCCCACGATACCTGAATGTCTCGCAATCAAAACAATAGCACCAACTTAATTACAGCACTAAGAAAAAGTTTTATTACACTGAAGCTCATCATCTGCTCTTTAAACAAGATTTTAAAGAGAAAAATACCAATAAAAAGAGATCGAACTCGGTCTCTGTGGCAGTGGGTCGGGGATGAAGATATGTATCTTTTTGTACGCTTTTTTTTTTTCCTGTTTATTGTTAGTGCTTAGGCCTCATCGCCACATAACGTAGTGACGCGTCACTTTCCCTCTCAGGGTTGACATTGCCACGACACACGTGACACACAGGACAAGAGAAGATGGAGGACGGACATGATTTTCTGAAAGCTGTCCCATCAACACATTCTTGGTGTCTTCGTGCTGGAACTTTCCACGCTCATTACGGCATAACCCAAATGTCTACCCGAAAAGACACTCCAGTGGTTCCCTGGCTTCTTTCGCCTCTATAAGATCCAAATACGGCTACTAACGTATAACCGTGTCACAAGGTGAAATAAGTGAAACAGCGCCATAATTCCACACTTCTTTTAACTAGCTTTGTTATAAGTTATGGAAGTGTGATTTTGATGATTATGAAAAAAAACTGCATTGTCAATAGAAAAAGACCTATAATTATCTCTTAACTAACTTTAGTGGAGATTATTTAAATTCTGCTGTGTTTGTATAATTCCACTGAATGAACAAAGCTTTCGGTATCATCAACGGGGATGGCGCTTTTGAGAAACCAACGATTATTTTTTTAACTAACTTCAGTAGAAGTTACTTAAGTTTATAAGATTGCCTGTATGATTTACTGATCGAACTAAGCATCTTGCACCTTTAGTAGGGAAAAACCCATAAGAAACCAAATGATTAACTATTTCAAGTTCCTTTAGTAGATGTTACTGGTGTTTTCAAGTGGTTATATAAAAAAGGTGATATATAAGAAAAAGCGTACATTAAAACCCTATTAATTATTTGTGACATTTGAAACTAGTCAATATGAAAGCAGAGCCCAGAATTGTTTCAAAGAGTAAAACAAATGAGCGATATGGTAATGTGGATGTATGGCAGGTCTGGGATTGTTGTGGGAGCGAGAGAGTTTGGTCAGGTGTGTAAGCATGTGTGACTGAGGATGAGAAAGTGGAATAATATGGAACTGTGAGAAGTGAAATTAAAGAAATTGGGGTGACGTGAAGCTGAGATGTGAAACTGGGCCTGTGTGGAATTGGAATGAAGTGGAATCTGAATTATATGGAACAGGAATTGAGTAGAGTTAAGACCTTGTAGAACTGGAATGAAGTGGAAAATGAACTTTGTAAAACTAGGGGTGTGTGGTAAGATTGTGTGAAGAAGATCCTGGACTGAGTGAAACTTAAATTGTGTGGATTTTGAACTACATGAAACTAGAATGAATTTTGTGAAACTGGAATAATGCGAAGTTACAATGATATGGAGCTGGTACTATGTGGAATTGAAATATTGTAGAATTATGACGACATAAAACCGTAGTAACAATGGGATAGTCATTATGTGGAACTGGAATGATATAGAAATAGTAGAACTACAGTAGTGTAGAAGTGGAGGTGGAATGTGTAACAGAAGCGATGTGGAAACAAGAGACATAACAGGACGAAATAGAAAAGAATGAAAAAGAGATAAAGGAAAAAAAATGGAAAAGACCATCGCAGCTGAGAAAATGAGGAGCAGCAGTGATGTGGTTAGGAGGACGTGAGTGGAGCTGGAACTAGAATGGAGGTGTGGAAGTTTGAAAGGTGTGCAGCTGGGGCAGGTGTTGTCGGGACGGGGAGGTTTGTGTGACCGAGGGATCCGAGGAGTGTTTTCACCTCCTCTTCAAAATATTGACTCTCCCTCCTTGCCGTCCTTTTATCTTTACCGTGGTGGAATTCTCGTCTTTCTCCAGGTCCCTTCAGGAGCAAGACGGGGAACATGACAAAGGCAAAAAAATCACAAGGAATACCTGAAGTTTCTTTCTGACGGGTTTGTTACTCTTTAGTATTCTCAGGGTTCTTCTTACATTTCTAGGTTTAGCTAACATGACCGGTAGAAAATACCAAGAAATACGATTGTGCACTCAGTACCGAGTCGCTTCTCCCTCAAGTCCCCGTGGAGTGAATAAACAGGTTAAGTGGGTGCATCACCTCAACTCCCGTGTTCCTCTTCCTAGGCAAACAGGCCGCCAGTGGGGAAGACTCGGCCCACTTTGATGTTCATTGGGGGCCACATCACTGAAGGAGGCTAAGCGGCGACTAGAGACTTGACGTTGCGACCTAGAGACAACCAGTAAAATAGAATAAGTTAAGTAAGTGACTTACATACAAATTTCGAAGCACGAATTAGTTGAGTGTGTGTGTGTGTGTGTGTGTGTGTGTGTGTGTGTGTGTGTGTGTGTGTGTGTGTGTGTGTGTGTGTGTGTGTGTGTGTGTGTGTGTGTGTGTGTGTGTGTGTGTGTGTGTGTGTGTGTGTGTGTGTGTGTGTGTGTGTGTGTGTGTGTGTGTAGTAATGTTATTGTAAATTCATCTCTTCACTGTCTATCATCCCTGATATCTTCCTTTACCCTTTCCTCATCGTCCCTCACACTGCAACCTCATCCCGTCACTCCTTCATATCTTCGTCACCGACTCCTTCCACCCCCTTTCCGTCCCGCCCCACGCAGCCCCAAGAGCCGCCCCCACAGCAGCAGCCCGCGCCATCGCCACCATGCCCTGCGGTCTGGCGCGAGCAGGTTTCTGACAGACAGGTTTATAATCACCCCAATCGAAAGCAGGCGAGTAAAAAGGTACGAAAAAAAAACCTCTCCGGTTCAAGATTCGCCTCATTTTGCCTCCAGTGTCAACATGATTAACTGAATGCCCCGTGCCGCCACCTCCTACCTGTCTGTGCCTCCTCACCACCATCGCTACCTCCTCCCGCGCTTCCCTTCGCTTTTTCTTCCCTCACAAAGCTTGTCAGTCTTTCACTCCCGGTTGCATTCACGTCAGCACATTGATCTTCAAGGCTCCTCTGGGCGCGACTGGCGGATCTCAGTGACACAGTGAGCGACTCTTGTACAGGAATGCTCGGCTGAAGAGAGAGTTCGTGGTTGGGTGTGTGTTGCCTCCCTCCAGTGCTCTCGGCGTGCCTGCCTATGACACTGGCGGGTGGTTAGATGTGAAAATTCTAATCACTTTTTTTTTTTTTTTTTTTTAATAAGGTAGTTTTTTTCAAATTTTTTCTCTGCTCCTGTCTTTTTTTGTCTATTTCAGGATATTTCTCTGTCTGAGTGTCTGTTTCTCTTTATGTATGACTGTTTCTCTCTCTCTCTCTCTCTCTCTCTCTCTCTCTCTCTCTCTCTAAGATCCTCCATACAGAAAGCTCAGTTAAAAGTAGTAGTAGTAGTAGTAGTAGTAGTAGTAGTAGTAGTAGTAATGATAAATTATAATACAATGATGATAATGATAAAAAAGTAATAATAATAACAATAATAACAAAACAAATAATGATAATAATATAATACAACCGGCAGAACATGAGATAATTTTTCAAACTTACTAAAACACTCACGAAAAAAAAAAGATGAAATTAAAGAGACAAAAAACACACACCTTCCACCTATTCGAATTATCCATACCCAACAGAAAGAACACCACGGAACGCACTGACGCCGGCTCGCCTCTCAGTAGCCATCAGCATTTCTCATTAGTCCTCCAGGGCACCGCTAGACCCTCAGAGCCTCTCGGTTACCCCTGAATGGAGCCTAGTAGCCGTAGACCCCTAGTAGTCCTTGGTAGCCCCAGGTAGTAGCCCTCAGGAGCCATTCGCCAGACCCTTGCCCTCCCCAAGTAGCCGACGGCCACTCACTGAGGGGGTGGGAGAGGCTGTAGAGGGAGAGAGGGAGGGATGGGGTGGCAGAGAGAGAGAGAGAGAGAGAGAGAGAGAGAGAGAGAGAGAGAGAGAGAGAGAGAGAGAGAGAGAGAGAGAGAGAGAGAGAGAGAGAGAGATGACCGTTGCCTCGTCTTTGTTCCCCCGACCGCTTTCCCCCAACACTTCTCTCCCTCCTCCTCCTCCTCCTCCTCCTCCTCCTCCTCCTGTCCCTCCTCTCCCTACACTCACGATGGTCTCCTCCCTTACCGCTATTGTTAACGCACTCATGATCTACCTCTTTCTTATTTCACCTTTCTCTCCCTCCCTCCCTCTCTCCCTGTCTTCCTTCCTTCCACCCTCTCTTCCTTGCTTACTCTTTCCCTTCCCTCTCCTGCCCAAGTTTCGTCTGTCTCTCTCTCTCTCTTTCTCCTTTCAATATTTTTTTTGTTTGTTCTCTTTCCTTTTATTCTCCCGTTCCCAGTTTCCTTCCGTCCTTCCATCCGTGGTTCCTTTCCTCTTTCCTATTTTTATATTTTTCATTTTTATCCCTTTCTCTCTCTCTCTCTCTCTCTCTCTCTCTCTCTCTCTCTCTCTCTCTCTCTCTCTCTCTCACCCGGTTTTCTCGTTTTCTTGCTTAATCTAATTTTAATTCTCAAACTAGCTGCACTAGTTTCATCACATATCATTTTCAACTTTCAGATATTCTTCCTCTAATCAGCAGTCCACTGACTTCTTCAGAAAACTGTAATCATTCAAGCTATTATTTTCTTAAGCGATTAACTGGTCTCAACTTTTTTTTCTTTTTGCTATTGATTCTTTGCCCTTTTCATTACTATTACTATCCTCGTTTCCTTGACCATATATATATATATATATATATATATATATATATATATATATATATATATATATATATATATATATGTGTGTGTGTGTGTGTGTGTGTGTGTGTGTGTGTGTGTGTGTGTGTGTGTGTGTGTGTGTGTGTGTGTGTGTGTGTGTGTGTGTGTGTGTGTGTGTGTGTGTGTGTGTGTGTGTGTGTGTGTGTGTGTGTGTGCGCGTGTGTTGTGTTACATATTCTCTCTTTTCTCTCCTCTTTTTATAAATAAACTTGTAAGTCCCTAATTTTTTCTATAATAACTGAAACGTCTATATATTTCTTTAACAGTATTTTTCATATATATAAAAAAGCAAACGCTGTTCTCTCTTTTCTCTCATATGATATTGCAAGTAATCTAAAATAACTTGCTGTTCTCTCATTTATTTTTTTCCTTTAACAATAGAAAAGTTTTTGCATCTTCCTTAATAGCGCTCTTAATACCAACCCACAAAAGTACCAGGATGGAAGTGAAAAGGTTGAAACTAATCCTGCTTCCATTTAAGAGTCACTCAATAAACCACTCGTGAAGATAACCTGAAATGTCATTGTTTTCATCAGTTGTTTATTATACAATGTCAATAATACAAACTTTATTTTTCCAGTAAGTAAGAGCTCTTGACGGTAATGAAGTATACAAGGGCAGCGAAGGAGTTAAAACCAAGTCATATTTCCACTCAGAGTCAGCCATCTAGATATTGCTTGAGATACCGCGTGTCAGCTGTTTATTGAGTAGTCTCGTGAAGGGATTATATCAGACGCCTCTCGGAAATTCAGTTAAAGGCTAAATGACAACCAATGATCCGTTTCCGATGTGCACGTCAAGTTTTATAATGGAAGAAGACGAATAGGTTAGTAAAGTTACAAGGCTGATAAAGAGCACGAGGGGGGAGGAACAGGAGGAATAATTTTAACCATGATTTATTCTCAAGGTCTATATATTTTAGTTTATCAACTTCTGTCTGCCTGTCAACCTGTCTAGAATTCATGTATGTTTTATAAATATCTCTCTCTCTCTCTCTCTCTCTCTCTCTCTCTCTCTCTTACACACACACACACACACACACACACACACACACACACACACACACACCACCCAACATCCTGTATACTCCAGACAACCACTCCACCGCTTCCTTCTCCTTCTCGTGTTGCTCATCCCTCCTTCCACTCCCTTTAACATACCGTCGCACATCTCCTACTTATCATCACACCCTCCACACACCAGCCGCACTTCACCTGCTCTTCCTATACGACTTAATCACACAATGTCCAGCTTCTTGCCTCACTCACACATCCTTCTGAATATCAAGTCTCTCAGCTCTCCTTCAGTAAAGACAAATTACTCCACGCTACATTCATTTCATTCAAGTTTAATGGCAGTCCTGCGTCCCTGAAAAATACTCTATACTTTGTGATTTTTCTTGAAATGTCATCAGTACTTTTATCATGTTTACAATGCGCTGGATCTTTGCTTGTTTCTTGCTCGTCCTTGTCTTCGTCTTCGTCTTCGTAATTATCGTCCTCCTCTTCTCCTCCTCCTCCCCTTTCTTAGTTTTTTTTCACCTTTTCACTTTTTTCTTCATTTCTCATCTTTTTTGCTTCCTCGCTTTCTTCCTCTTTTTCTTCCTCCACCCTCTCTTTTACTCCTTGTCATCTTTTATTTTTTTCATTCCCCTTCCTCTATTCTTCTCATCCTCCATCCCTCCCTCCTTCCCTCCTCCTTCCATCCTTCTTTCTCCTTTCCACCATCGATCTATCCATCTTCCACTAAATTACTTATTTCTTCCTTTCTTCTTTTCCTTCTCTTATTTTTCTCTCTTTCTTTTTAGGAGAATCTTTTTCTTTTCTTTTTTTTTGTCATTCTCCTTTTATTCTCCCTAATCACCGTTCCCTCCATTTCCTTTCTCCTTCCGTCTCTCCCTCTCCATCCATCTTTCTCTAGATTCCTTTCAGGCAACAATCAAAGCACACCATCTCGTTGACGGTAACTCGGCGGTAACGATGGTAGTAATGGTCTGCTTGGCTGGTGATGATGGTGTTGGTGGTGGAGGTGATGGCGCAGTAGATGGTGCTGATGATATTTTCAGGAGAGAGAACTGGTGGTGGTGTTG
This sequence comes from Portunus trituberculatus, assembly GCF_017591435.1. NCBI lineage: Eukaryota > Metazoa > Arthropoda > Malacostraca > Decapoda > Portunidae > Portunus > Portunus trituberculatus. The sequence continues at coordinate 20,869,409 of NC_059271.1, read as the reverse complement.
GTGGTAATGGTGGTTGCGGTGGTGGTGGTGGTGGTGGTGATAGTAGGAGGAGGAGGAGGAGGAGGAGGAGGAGGAGGAGGAGGAGGAGGAGGAGGAGGAGGAGGAGGAGGAAGAGAAAGAGGAAGAGGAAGAGGAAGAGGAAGAGGAAGAGCAAGAGGAAGAGGAGAAGGTGGGGGCGGAGGCGGAGACGGAGGTGGGGGCGGAGGCGGAGGTGGGGGCGGAGGTGGGGGCGGAGGCGGAGGTGGAGACGGAGGCGGAGGAGGGCGGAGGCGGAGGAGAAGGCGGAGGCGGAGGAGAAGGCGGAGGCGGTGACGACTGCGGCGGCGGAGGAGGAGGAGGAGGAGGAGGAGGAGGAGGAGGAGGAGGAGGAGGAGGAGGAGGAGGAGAAGGAGGAGGAGAGGAGGAGGAGGAGGAGGAGGAGGAGGAGGAGGAGGAGGAGGAGGAGGAGGAGGAGGAGGAGGAGGAGGAGAAGGAGAAGGAGAAGGAGAGAAGGAGAAGGAGAAAGGAGGAGGAGGAGGAGGAGGAGGAGGAGGAGGAGGAGGAGGAGGAGGAGGAGGAGGAGGAGGAGGAAGAAGACAAATAAGATAAAGGAAGAAAGGAGAAGGAGAAGAAAGAGAAGGAGCAAAAGGAGAAGGAAACGGAGAAAAAGTAGAAGAAGGAAGAGAAAGAAAAGGAGAAGTAGAAGACGGAAAGGGAGAAGAGGAGAGAAAACAAGGATAAAGAGAAGAAGAGGAAGAAGAAAAGAAGAAAGAAGAGGAAGTTGTGGGCGAGTAGTATTAGTAGTAGTGATGGTGGTGGTGGTGGTGGTGGTGATAGTCCTTGTACTGCTTGTGACAGTGGTAGCATTAGTGGCAGTGGTGGCAGTGATGGTGGTGGAGGTAGTCGGGGCAGGTGCAGGCAATTCAGGTTCAAGTTATGCCAGTCAAGGAGGACGTAAAGCAAAAAAGAAAAAAAGAAAATAGAAAATAATATTGATAAAAGGAAAAAAAAAGCGTCAAGGAGAAAAAATAGTCATGGCACGAGGCAAGTGTAAACAGCTTTTTCCATGAAAGTTACAAATAATATACTCAACAACGCTTCAACCTTCAGAAAAGGGCGCCTCTCCACAAAGGATAAGGTTCTTGTAGGTCATGTAAGCCAAGAAAAAAAAAAAAAGACCTAAAGACTTAAACAAAAGCAAGTAATGACTTAAAGAAGAGTTAAAGCTACTGTACTTCGGCTCACATTCTTGAATCAATCGGCGTTTTACCTCCACTATTTTCAGCACGCTCTAGTGGAGGTTAATGGAATTCTCAAGGTTTTTAAGGGATTCCAGTGATATCTTAATAAGAAATTTACATCATAAGAGAGGAAAAACATCTTAAGAGAACACAACGAGTTATCTATTTGCTGGGAGAGCAGAGCGTTTTGGAACACAAGCCAGCCTAAGGTATCTCTTTTCTTTACTGTGTTCTCCGATAAGGACTATTTAAAAAGAACTCAAAGATGGAAAATAGTCTTTTTATGGGTGTTGTTCATGTTGATGAAGAGAGTCAATATCAAACAAATTATTACTATCATGAAAGTATCCCTCAGAATCCTCCGTAACCTTCCACTGTAGTCTGTAAGCGTATGGAAGGAAAAGGGAAGTGTTTCATAATACGATCCAAAGTGCGAAAACAAACCAGGTCGGTAAACAAAAGACTAAAGATTTAACCACTTAACGAATGAAAGGGATAGGACACACCACCCGACATAAATATGTAAAGAGAGTTCATCAAAAGGGTCAAAAAGGTGTTAAACTTTGTGACACGTGAACTCAATAAACACATGCACAAAAAAAAGCCAGTTAAAGAAGCGTCAGCACCCGACACAAAAGAATGACACAACACCATATACACAGCATACATACAAAAAGTCGGTCGTTAAAGGTTAACTGTATAAGCACATACATTCTGCTCCACGTATGAAATAAAGAGACACAACATGACATAAACACACACAAAAAAAAAAAAAAAAAATCAGGAAGATAAATAGTATACATACCTTTCCTTCTCTGTATGAAAGGAAGATAAAACACGCCATACACAATGAAAGGGTAGCAAAATTAACAAGTATATATCCATTCCATGTGTGAAAGGAAGAGACATAATACATGCACAAAATATGGACAGCAATGATCAACAGTGTTTTTTGGTGAACAACAAGGAAGAGACAAAACAAGCTTTACACAAAACACATCAGTAAAGGTGCAGCAGCAGTAATGTAGACTTATCCTGTCGATGCCTGTCCGCGGTGGCCAATCTAGAAGTAAAAAAAAAAAAAGAAAAAATAGTTTAATCACCGCGGTAAATGAAGCAGACATGAGGCAAAAAAAGTTAATAAAAGTTCAGATATGTAAAAGTCATCTGCACAAAAGTTGGATTATCTGAGATGAGAGGGGCAACTTGTTTGATAAAAAAAAGTGCACATTCACTCTGTCATTAAAAAAAGCAAAACAAGGAAGGCTGATCATGCCCAAAAACAACACAGACACACATCTTACGCTGTAACGAAAGCACGAACAACTAACGACAATCAAACATAAATACTTAATTTGTTTTAAAGAAGAAGGAAGCTGGCCAAGGACAACAAAAAAAAGACCCACTTGATATGCCAGTTTCCTAAAAGATTAATAGAGTTAACCAAAAGTCTGGGACAAACGTCTTTAAACCTCCCTCTTAAATGAAGTCAAGCCGTAGGAAGATGGAAATATAGAAGCAGGCAGGAAGATCCATAGTTTACCAGAAAAAGGTTAACTCTTGCATTAGAGAGGCAGGCAGTTAGCAAGATCAAAAGAACAGTTATCATTAAAATAGCGGTAAAATGTATACAACATATGCAATTATTAAAGAATATCTTCCCAAAACACAAAATAGTGCAATTTCACGTATCAGAGAGAGAGAGAGAGAGAGAGAGAGAGAGAGAGAGAGAGAGAGAGAGAGAAAAATGTGCGTGTGTGGGCGTGAGTGTCAAAGAGAGTCGAGCAGGGAAGGATCATAGGATAGGCGAAGGTGGTAAGGAGGTCTCACTAACTCGCCACACTGGATACCTCGGTCGTTGTCCCTCCAGGTGTCCCAGAAGCTTAATTGATTTACCTGCGCGTGGCCTCGTGAACTGCCTCACACACCTGGAGCCGGAGCGTCCTAGAGTGGAAATTAATTAAACAAACAAGTAGTTCAATTTTCTGACTTTCTTATTTTTCCTTTCACTGAGACAAATGAAAGGATGACTCTTGTAATTTGTTATCTTGGTTCCCCTCTGCGACATTTTGAAAGGAAACGACTTGCACGCGAATAAATGAATAACATGAAACTGAAGGAAGTTATTAATATACTTTTCTTTTTCCGTTTTCCCTTCAGTGGTGACTTTTGTTATCGAATTTTCCCTGCGCGACATTTTGAAAGGAAAGCCTTGACAAGGAAAAAAAAAAAATGAAGAGGATGAAATTAAGGGAAGGTATTACTATTCTATCTGTTTTCTATTTCCCGTTTCATTAGACAAACAATTAGGGATGACTGAATGATTCTCTCCATTTATTATTTACCTTTTCTCCATGAAATTGCAGGAAAGGAAACGGGAAAGGGAGAATCAAACACGACAAATACTAATACCTTAATTTGTTTGCCCTTTATCCATTTAGTGTTCCGTGAAATAGATGAAGAATGACTGTTGTAATTTACTAACCGTGACATTTTTTTACGTTACCACTTGCAGGGAAAGAAAATGAAGAGAATGAAACGAAAACAGAAAGAAGTCAATATCTCTCCTAAAGAGAAAGATATACCATGTTCCATTTTCTATTCCATGAGACAAATGAAAGGGGTGACTCTATCCATTCCTAATTTCCTCACCCCTGTGACAATTCGGGAACCTTTAGCAGGAAAGAGAAGTTATGACGAGAAAACGAACTCGTTATGCCTTCCGTTTTCTATTGTCTTTCCGTGAGATAAATGAGGGATAACTATTTTAGTTCATAATTTTCCTTTTCCAGTGACTGGGGCTTTCTCCAAGGGAGGAACATGGAAAGAAAGAAGATTGGAAAGAGAACACAATACAACGAAAGAGTAAGGAAAGAGCTAAACGTACATGAAAAAAAGAAGAGCGGAAGAAGAAAGAAGAAAAAGATGGAGAATGGCACATCATTTTAATAAAACGATGAAAATAAAAAGATAATACAACGGAAACGTAATAGAAGAAAAAGGAAGAAGGGATGAAGGAAAAGAAAAGAAATGAATAAATGAAGAAAGGCACATCAAGCACAACAGAAGCAAAGAAACAGGAAAGAGGAGGAGGAGGAGGAGGAGGAGGAGGAGGAGGAGGAGGAGGAGGTTGGGAGAAAGGAAAGGTATAGCAAGAGGTAGCGCACAGTGGGTAGGAGGAGAGGGAACTGTGAGAAGGGTGAAGGAGGGAGAAGAGGAGAAGAGGAAGAGGAGTGGAAGAGGCGGAGAGATTGTTTGGTTAAATCACTGCCCCGGAACCTCGCTAACAGCACCTCACTCTATTTTTCTCTCGACCTTTGCGTCTTGGAGGAGGAGGAGGAGGAGGAGGAGGAGGAGGAGGAGGAGGAGGAGGAGGAAGAGGGCGAGGGAGTCAATAAACTTCACCTTTTCACTGCTACACATTTTTTCCCATAATCATTCGCAACTTTATAGATTTTTTCATGCTATACCTTTAATACAAGTAGTTGTCTAGCCAGTGAAAACAGAAATCTATTTACAATATAATTTTTTTGTGTCCAGGCAAGCATTTTTGTCTTTTTCTGCAAACCTCTGAATGCCAACAAAGGACGATTAAGTTACAAGCTATCAATGCTACACATCTGTATGTCATCGCCTGCAAGATGTTAATTCTTTTTTTAACGTATGTTATTTTTTTCATTACCTGTATTTTCTTTTTTCAATAGACTATCGCCAGTACTACCACCACCACCATCATCACCACCACCACCACCACCACCATTATCACTACTATTATTACTACTACTACTACTACTACTACTACTACTACTACTACTACTACTACTACTACTACTACTACTACTACCACTACCACTACTGTTACTGCCATTACCACTACTAATGTTGTCTCAAGGCACAAAGGTCACGACGAGCAAGACCAGGAGCTATGACATCCTTAGTAAAAAAAAAAAAAGTCACTTAAAGAAAGAAGATCGACATGAAGGTAAATGGAAAGCGATCAGATTCTTGCTCGCGATATTGTGAAACCATGGAGAGCGTTCCTGTGTATTGGCTGGTGCGTGGAGGATTTTATTGTGTAATAAATGACACTTTTATCGAGGCTCTGTTGCTTTAAGTGTTGTAAAATCACAATAAATGAGGAGTTTAAAGTTTTTCGCTTCTTTCTTGTTCTTGTTTTTGTATCTCTTTACTACTATTGCAGCTACAACAACTTCTTCCTCTTCTTTTCCCCATGTTTTGTTTTGTTTTTTCATCTTCTAAACAGTTTTGAGGTCGTAAAAGTAATTTGTCTGTGAATCCAGTCTTCAAATACTTTATCAAATTGATTGTATTCATATTGTATTGTATCAAGGCCAAATAAATAAAAACGACTCTTCATCATCTTCCTCTATTTTCTTGTTCTCATCATCACCATCATCTGCAGGAACTCACACACGTAGACTGCTTGTTAATTCCCTCACTCTGCCTCGTCAAATACACATGGACGTTTCGACGGTGTCTACCAGTGCTGCCCTCACTGTCTCACAGTGCGCAGAACCACCTCACCATCGGACATGATGAGGGTCATACTGATGAGGTAGGCTCGCTGATTCCTTATCTACTCACATCCTTCCTAGAGCAGCTGATACCACCGACTCAGGTGTCCATCCGGCCAGGCAGGAATGTGAGGCGAGGAAGTACCCAAGTCCTGAGGTAAGGCCGTGGGGAGGCAGGCGCGGTAACCTTCAGGATGCAGTGACCCTGCGTCTCGGGACTAAGTAGGTAACTAAACCTGCTTGAAGCTCACAGGCAAAGAGGCAACACTGGCGAGACGCTTCTTAGGACACACCCTGTCTTGATTCTTACTTTTTTGTCAGCATAATGGTAATCCTGTCCAATGAGGGCGAAAAAATGTCTGTACGATAAGTTTTTATTGCCAAATTGTTATCTTAGAAGAAATCATCCAAGAACATAAGTATTTTTACTTGAGTACGACTAATATTCACTTCTGGCATAAGGTATACTCTTAATGCGTGTATCTCTTGCTAAATATACAACATTGCGGCGGTGACTTAAAGAATCAAGACAGTCAGTTAGAGGAGAAGAGTTGATAAGACGAAAAGCTTTAGATTCCACCTTGTTTAGTAAAGCTGTGTGTGGATCCCCAGACATGAGAGCCATACTCCATACACGGGCGGATAAGGCCCTTGTACAGAGCAAGCAGCTGGGAGGAGAGAAAAATGGACGAAGACGCCATAGGACACCTAACTTCTTGGAAGCTGATTTAGCAAGAGTAGAGATGTGAAATTTCCAGTTTAGATTTTTAGTGAAGGATAGACCGAGTGTGTTTAATGTAGAGGAGAGGGAAGTTGAGTGTTATTGAAGAAGAGAGGATAGTTGTCTGGAAGGTTATGTCGAGTAGATAGTTGTAGAAATTGAGTTTTGAGGCATTGAACAAAACCAGGTTTTCTCTGCCCCAATCAGAAACAAGTGAAAGATCAGAAGTTAGGCGTCCTATAGCATCTCGCCTTGAGTCATTTAATTGTTGTTGGGTCACCTTTTTAGTGTTAATTTGCATTCATCTAGTAATTTTAATATTTTTAGCTTCCAGAAATACCAACAATCACGTTCATTATTTACATCTCCAAATTATTATGTAATTACCTATTTTACTAAAAAAAGGTTAAGGACAAAAATAAATGCGCTCACACACACACACACACACACACACACACACACACACACACACACACACACACACACACACACACACACACACACACACCTGGCTGATCCAATCGCCCCTTCTCTCCATGACCTCACCTGCACTCCATTTTTTAATAATTAACTCGCTCTTGTCTGTTCCAGTCTTTCTCGTTCTAATAGTTTATTATTATTTTATCAGAAACGATTGCTCCTCACAAGGCTAAACAGTTTCAATCTTTTTATTTTTGTACGCCAACTCTTTCTTTTGTAATATGAGTTTTCTGTTAAATTTCACCTCTGTAGTACGACTTTTGTACTAACTTTTATCTTTGATATATGACCAGTTTATGTAATTTCGACTACACTTTCATACTAACCTTAACATTTGTACCGTCACTAACCTTTGACTTTTTGTAGGATGAATTAATTGCTTTCTTACTATGACTAACTTTCGTTCTAGACATGAGTCCTCTGCCTCCTGGACGTGAGATGGAAGAACTAGCTCCTTGCAGGCATGTTATTGTGTCTTAGCATTTTCCTCCTACTATATTTCTTCCACCACGCCTCTACTGATATTACATTTTGCTTACTTTCTCTTACTTCCTTTCCTATGATTTTACAAACATCATCTCTCTTTACTTTCGTCTTATGCGCTCTTCCATTATCTCTGGTTACCTTCTTACTGTATTTTCCATGTCTCTTCCTTTCGCTCTTGTAGTCATGGTCTTACAAAACTTTTTTATGATTCTCTTACAGTCTCCTCCACGTTTCTTCCATCATCTCTGTCATCTTGCTCTTCCTGTTTATTTTCTTGCTTGTGGCCATCTTACTAAACTTTCTTCCATCTCCCTTCCATATCATTTATTCTTACATTTTTTTCTACTGCTACTCTTTTCACCTCCCCTCTGTTCTGGGCATCTAAACTGACTTCATTCCTTCTATGACTTTTTTTTTTTTCGATCTTAGTTGTAATGTGAAGAGTGCCTTGTAGAACATCCCCACGCATTTTCTTTCCTGTCGTTAGTTTTCTTGGCATTTCAACCTTACAAACCTCTTTTTTTTCGCTGACGTTCTTTTTCACATTTTTTTTTATATGACGAACAAATTTATAATCTTATGCTTAACGAAACTCAAATAATTTATTGTGTCTGAATTCCACCTCCAGGGTGAATGTTTCTTGAAATTCAGGTTTCTGCACTTCCTTCTCGTCTTTTTTTTCACTCCCTTTTTTCTCATGGCTTCATGCACGTGAGACGCACAAATTAGTCCTGAAGAAGCAACATTATTGTGAGTTTTAGATCTAAGCTTAATGAGACTGACAATAGAATTTTTTCCCTGCTCGTAATGATGAGACTGAGTGCCTGGGAGATTTTGTTGTAATTACTGACAACACCATTTTTACAAAGAGTTATAGGTCATCAGTGGAGAAAAAAAGCACAAAGGACAGCAAAAGAAAGTTGAAAACGTTTATGTATGTATATAGAAACCTTTCTTGTTATATTTTAATAAATTTTCTGGTAAACTCTAAACATATGAGCAGGAGAGGAAGCGGCGGCAGGATTTGGTGTATCTTCACGGCTGATGCTCCATGAGAACTCGTAATGTAGTTGTGTAATCTTATTGGGAGTGTATTTCATCCTGATGTAAGGTTCACTCTCACTCAGGAACGTTAATCGAGGCTCTCACTGCTTGGGGTAACTCGAGCATTTCTGCCTTGCTCCTTTCTCAGCCAGTTGTATTCCTGCCTTCCTGCTCTTTCAGTCGATTGCATCAACCTTTTGTGGCATTTAAACCGCATGTCGTACGAGTTTAAAAACAAGAACAGCAAACACAACAAAAAACGAAGAAGAAAAATAACAAGAACAACAAACACAGCCACAACCGCAACCGCAACCGCAACCACATCCACCACCAACACCACCACCACAACAGCAACACACCTCGTTCTATTTTCCTGTACAATTTTAATTGTATCATAAGATAAAAAAGAATATCTTAATACTTTCTTTCATTCCGCTATTCAATTTTTTTTGTACTTACTTATGTTCTCCATCTTCCTTTACAAAATGGCTCTTTGCTATCATTAAAAGAACAACGCCATTTTCTTTCAATTTTTGGGCATTTTGTGATTTGAATGCGCATCACCCTCACAAGAATCAGCAACAAGCTAATATCTTTTGAAAATTTCACGACTTATGATTAAACTTCCCACTTTATGCAATGTATACAATTAGTAAAGACTTAAAACCACAAAATAGCAAAGCACAGATACTCGCACGAAGAAATTTACAATCCACCATTTTGATCTCCGGCTGAATAAGAATGAATCGTGTATCTGTTTGTATCAAGAGACGGGAGGTAGGGAACAGAGAGACTAGGGAAGGAAGGAGGAGGAGGTGGCGTACGACCGGCAGAACCGAGATTTGGGCGAGACTGACCATAACTCGTGGTAATCGTACCAACATCGACACCTTGGCTACTGTTCCTTCGTCAGACAGGACGTTTCTGTCCCTCGACCACTAGGATTCTTATCGATAGGCGAGGCGACGTATGTGTAGGAGGCAGTGGGAATTAAAGGTTAGGGAGGGAGGGAGGGAGGTTAGTGAGGTAAAGAGGCAAATAGAAGTAAGGAGTGTTAAAGAAAAATTACGATAGTAGAATAGAGGAGCAGAAGGTTAGGTTAGGCAGGAAGGTAACGGGGCAAAGAAACAAGTAAAATAAGAGCGAATCAATCTCCAAACAGAAGTAAGGAGAGTAAAAGAAAATGCTGAAATACAGAAGCAGAAGGTTAGGTAAGAAAATGGCAGGAAGAAATGTGCGAAGTCATGCGAAATCGAGGAAAATGATGATTGAGTGTATACAGTAATACTATAGAACAGGTAAAAAGAAATGAGGCGGGAAGAAAAATACATACAAGTACGAGAAAATTTGTAAAATAAAGAAAATAATGATGATGAATCAAGGATGTGGAGGAACACTACAAGATAAAAACCAAATGAAATGAGAGGGATAGAAAAGTAGAGAAGAGGAAGAGAAAAGTATATGAAGATATGTAACAAAAAACGATGATGGAATAGAGACGTGGAGAAACATGAGTGGAAGAAAACGAAATTGAATTGAAGGTTAGACATAGTTCTAGCGCAGAAAACATAAAAAAAAAAAAAATAAATAAATAAATAAAAGAGAGAAAAAAGAAGAGTATAGAGTAACAGAAATTATTATGATGATTATAATAACAATAATAAGAAATCAACGATGTTGAGGAACATGAGCAAATGACGATAAGATGAATGAAAATATAATAAAAACAAAACTGAAAGCGAAATTAAGATAAAAAAAAGAATAATAAACAGAGAAATAAGATTCCCAAGAATAATACAAATAGTCAAGAAAAAAAAGGATGGAAGCAAGACTGCAGACCACGAAAATACGAAACGAAAATAGTGAGGCAGCGGGAGTAAGAAAGTAATAATAAAGAGGTGAGAAATGAGATGCAGGGAGGAGTACGTAAGCTGGAGGGAAGGGAAACAAAGTAGCCAGGAGTTCATGATGGAGCAGCAGGGGTGTATTGAGAGCAGTCAGGCGTAGAAGAAAGAAGAATAAGAAGAAGAAGAAGAAAAAAAAAAAGCACGAGCACCTGAGGCGGAGGGACGAGGAGGCGTGCAAAATGAAGGGCAGAAACGAAGGTAGAAACATAGCAGAAGAAGGAGTCGTAAAAACAGAAGAAGACATAATCAAGGCATGCTTCCTCCGCAGCACCTAGTCGTGTTTGGAGGGAAAAAAGTGCCTTTCTTTTCCCCTCCCTCCTGCGTCCCTCTTACCACCATCATCACCGCTACCACCACTACCAAGAACATAAGGCTCGCCACTCTAACACGCACTTTGGAGAGAGGAGTAAATACTATCAACACTTCTGTTCCATTAGTGATCCGGTTAGGTTTTTTTCTTTCTTCTTTTTTCTGGTTGTAGTATCAGTCCTGTTATCATCACAAAATCTATCCAAGGTACCGATTCCAACCCTGCTCTGTTCTGCATGTTACGTAGACTGCAAAAGAATCTAAACAGAACATGGTTTTTACCGCGCCTGATCTTACATAGAATAAAAAAAAAATAAAAAAAAACATGTAGTTGAACCTGATTTTACATGAAATACTAAAATTAGAAAAGTTGAGGGAACGCACATTCTAAAATTCAGTTTCGATTTATTTGACTTTTTTTACTGGATCCGCAATGAGACTTTAGACAATGGGTACCCTGCTTCCTTCCTCAAGAGGATTCAAGATCTGATACAATTGAGACGTCTGAAAAAACTACAATCGAGAGCGTGGCATAATGAGTAAGCAAACGTCTACTACCATTATCTTTGGTTACGTATGTTGGATCTCAAATTATCGTGGAAAATAAAACGAAAAAAAAAGGAACATAAAAAAAAAACCGTGATGAATCAGTAATTTTAGCATTGATGATTTGATTTGATACTCGTATGTGGAGAGAGAGAGAGAGAGAGAGAGAGAGAGAGAGAGAGAGAGAGAGAGAGAGAGAGAGAGAGAGAGAGAGAGAGAGAGAGAGAGAGAGAGAGAGAGAGAGAGAGAGAGAGAGAGAGAGAGAGAGAGAGAGAGAGAGAGATATAAGAGGACCCCCTATCGCCCGCTGCCAGGGTCCTTTTGGGAGGTCGTCTGGGCACACTGTAGGGGTCCCTGTCGGATAGAACCACCTGGTACACACACACACACACACACACACACACACACACACACACACACACACACACACACACACACACACACACACACACACACACACACACACACACACACAGGGAGGGAGTGAGGGAGGAGCATAACCCAGCAAACATCTCCAGACAAGGGCGAATTCTCTCTCTTTATATTCTTATCGTTAGCGCCCCTGAATGTTCCCAGCGCTTGTTTACGTGCTGCGCCCTGGCGACACTGAGCACCTCCCCTACCGCGGCCTCACCCGGGAGTCTACGCGGAAGGGACACCGTAAAAAAATAATGATGAAAAAAAAAAAAACGAGAAATAGCGTATTTCAAGAATTTCAAACAAGAGGAGGAGGATTTTATAGGATCTTGGAATAAACTGTCTATGGATAAGGTACATATAGTAGACATAGATAGATAATGAGGCGGATAAAAAAAAAAAGACAAATGAATAAATTGAAGAAGCTAAGAAAAAAAATTAACATATAATATAGATAATATTGATGACTAAAACTAAAAAATAAACTTATTGATGAAAAAAATTACCTTTAAAGCTATAACACAAGCAAAAAAAAAAAAAATCTC
>NC_059271.1:20837199-20854699 GCF_017591435.1 Portunus trituberculatus | reverse complement strand
CAGAAAAAAAAGAGTTATTCTCCCATACGACCTTTCCTTCCTTACCGCTCACTCCGCAGTCCCTCTCCCTCTACCTGGCCAAGGAGCAACGACCGCGGTGCGTAATCCAAACAGAAAGAAACAAAGGGAAAAAAAGTAACTAAAGCAAGTCGAAATTAGCAAAAATGCAAAAAAGATTTAGTACACTAACAATGATATATTCCTCCACCTGTCCAAGTGTTTACTTAACTTGACGCACAACTTGAACGCACCACCAGCCACAACAATAGAAGCAGCAGCAGCAACAGCAGGCCCCGATCTCTTCATCACCACCGCATTGAACGGATGTGGGCCCGCGTTATGCACCAGCTGCTAGATGGTCCTTCAGGCCGGCAGCTTCCCTCTCCACCACGGTCAGGCTTCATCCCTGCTGCTGCTGCTGCTGCCATGGACTTGTTGCTCGACGAAAGGCTTCTCAAAAAAAAAAAAAAAAAAAAGCCGGGACCTCGTATCACTGTATCAAACTTTTTTCTATCCCACAATGACCGTGGCAGGTCTGTCAGTGAGATGCTTGCTGTGCATCTTATTACCACTAATGTAGTCAGCTTTAACACTATGCAAGCGTTGCCCGTCTGTCTCAAGGGGAAGTAAGAGGGGCTTCGGGCGGAGCTGGTGCAGACTTTGTTGCCTTGCATCAAAGGATAAGGCAGCAATAACTCGAATACAGTTTGCAAGAATGCCAACGTTTACACTAAAAATTCTCAAAAGTTTACAGGAACAGCAGTTTACCCGGCGAGGTGGTCCTTGCCCACCGACCACAAGAAGGTTGTCTCAGGTGGCGCAGTGTGGGGCCAGAAGCCTCCCCAGCCCTGGTGACCTCTCGGTTCAGAGAAAGAAATGAATATTTAGCGAATATTATGCTAAGTGCAATCTCAAATTTATCTTGTCTTGACATTTTTCTTCTAACCTGAAGGTGAGGCGTGGGCAGTCAAGCTCTTGTCAAACACAGAAAACAGTCTGGGAACATAAACACCGTAACCCTTTATCTCATCTAGAAACAGGTCGAGCGCCGTCACACATGCCACATAGCTCATATTACCAACGCAAGCGTCCCCCCTGCGGCCATCCAAACCCTGCGAGGCCTGCAGCTTCGGGCCACACCTGAGGGCCCCGCGGGAATGCTCTCATCGAGATGTGGATGAGCGAATGGGATAATGAGGAGTGGGAGAAGAGAGCAGGAGATGCATGTAGTGAGTGATGACTTGATGAGTGAAAAAGTGGGAGAATGAAGCGAAGGAATGGAACAGTAAGTGAGTGAGTGAATGAATGAATGAGTGTGATAGTGAATGAGTGAACCAATGAATGAACGAACGAGAGAAAGAATCAGGACTGGGAGAATAAGCAAGAAAACTACTGATTTAATGGATAGTAAATGGTTTGTTTAATACAGAAGAAGGCTAATGAGAGAGAGAGAGAGAGAGAGAGAGAGAGAGAGAGAGAGAGAGAGAGAGAGAGAGAGAGAGAGAGAGAGAGAGAGAGAGAGAGAGAGAGAGAGAGAGAGAGAGAGAGAGAGAGAGAGAGAGAGAGAGAGAGAGAGAGAGAGAGAGAGAGAGAAAGAGAGAGAGAGAAAGAGAGAGAGAAAGAGAAAGAGAGAAAGAGAGAGAGAATTCGCGCCGGAGAAGACACAAGCAATGGTTGTCTCTCGGTCCCCAGCCGCCATGGCAGCAATGGCAGGAAAGTTGTCTTTTGGCGCTGCTGCTCTCCCACTCCAAGATGACGTCAAGATACTTGGAGTGGAGGTGGATCGAGGGCTGAGGTTTGACAGGCATGTCAAAACCATTGCCAAGAAAGCCTCTCACAGGATCTCCGCTCTCAGAAGGATCGCCAGTTTCCTCGACAGGAAGGGAGACTGCTGCTGTACAAGGCACAGGTGCGGCCCCACCTTGAATACGCAGCTCTCTCCTGGATGTCCTGTGCCGCCACACACAGAAGGAGACTGGACAGCATCCAACGCCGCGCCATACGGCTAGTAGATGCTGCACTACCACCTCACCCAGAGCCTGAGCGTCCCTTGATTCACTGGAACACCGCAGAGACGTGGCGGCGATCGTAGTGTTCCATAAGGCACAGGTGCAAAGAGTGCCACATCTGGCAGGGCTGCGTCATCCTCTAAGAGTCACCGCACGGAGCACGAGAACGGTGCTCAATGGTGGTGACGCCGTAGAGGTGCCGCGATCCCACGGGTGTCAGCATCAACGCACCTTCGCAGGACGCGTCTCCAGGATGTGGAACTTGTTCACGGCCGCGGTGCCTCACGTCCAGGAGATGAACACTCACAGTGTCAAACTGATGGCACATAAGTGGAGACAGACACTGCCAACTCCTCTGACACTCTTTGTGACGTGACACTCAGTGTAGTGCAGTGCGTGAATAGTGCTAGTGAAGTGAAACGAATAGTGCTCCATTTACATGCTGACCATCTTGTATATTATCTATTTTTAAGTCTTGTAAATATTGTAGAGAAATAGATTGTAGTACCCTTAGAATAGGTAGCACACGACAGTGCGCCTTTGGGTACATGTTCCTTTGTATTAAGTTTTGTTTAAATAAAAAAAAAAAAAAAAAAAGAGAGAGAGAGAGAGAGAGAGAGAGAGAGAGAGAGAGAGAATAATGAACGTTTAGATAAGTGAGTCAGTAAATGAATAAGTGGTTGAGAAAATGGGTGAGATAGTGGCTCGATGAACAAAATACATAAGATCAGTAGGTGAGAAGAGCTCCTACGTCAGTCAAAGAGACAAGGCAATGAGCTAACAAACAAATAATTCAGGCTTATTGACGACAGTACCATTAGGCAAGGCAGATATAAAGCCATCGAAGCACTCAGACAGTCAGTCACTCCCAGAACCACAAGACAAAAATAAGATAAATAAATAAACAACATCGTATAAGACAAAAGAAGAACCAGTATCAAGTAACAAAAAGAGTAAAAGGTAAGAAAAAAAGTAGCAAAAAAAGCAAAGTACAAAAAGAAAAAAAAAAAGAAAAAGCGAGAAGGAAGCCATAAACACGTAAAAGAAAAAAAGTAAGAATTTTCTCCATTTACTTTCTAAAAATACCGATCCGGCCATAACTCGGAGGAGGAGGAGGAGGAGAAGGAGAAGGAGAAGGAGAAGGAGAAGGAGAAGGAGAAGAAGGAGGAGGAGGAGGAGGAGGAGGAGGAGGAGGACAAGAGAAAAAAAGATTGAAGGCATGAAATCTACCCACATCCTCCCAATCTATACCTTCTCTCCCCTCTACCTTTGCACCCCGTGGCGGCGGTCAGTTCCCTGCAGCGCTGCCCTTCCTCCCACTCCCCTACCCATCTCCTAGTCACCCCTGCCGAACCAGCTACTGAGGTCATAGATCAGCTTCGGGAAAAAAATAAGTAGAGAAAAACAATAAAAACGTATTTAATCAACAGAAAGAAAAAAAAATCGTTAAATGTCGCCTAAGGAATGGTTCGGGATAGTTTGGATCAACAGCGAGTTCCTAATTGGTAGGAGATGAGGCAACGCAGTCATTCCTGGAGCACTAATTGTAAAAAGCCGGATGTGGAGTGGGTAAACAGGTGGATAAGTAGGTGGGTGGGTGAGTGGCTGGGTGGGTGGATGTGTGGAGGTGCGGGTGGATGGTTGGGTGGGCTGGCTATTCACTTCAAATTGTGGATGGAAATTGCTGAGTTTCGCTGAATTTATATAGTTCTAAATAACAGCCAAGTACTAAAACTTGTAGTACGAACGCGCGCGCGCACGCATTCACACACACACACACACACACACACACACACACACACACACACACACACACACACAATAGACTCAACAAGTTCAATATAACTGACAGACTGACTCTCTCTCTCTCTCTCTCTCTCTCTCTCTCTCTCTCTCACTCAGACACTCAGACACACACACACACACACACACACACACACACACACACACACACACACACACACACATACAAAAACAATAGCCCTCCAGGTATCACACGTGCACTAACCGGTATCACAACATTGCGTTTTCTTTCTTGTGTAAAGCAGCACACTTATTGAAAACCAGTCTCAAGATGGCAACTAAAGCGTGCTTGCGTGTGGATGCGTGTGCGTGTGCGTGTGCTTGTGCATGTGTGTTTGTGTGTGTGTTTGTTTGTTCAGAAAATTGTTTTTGAATAGATATAAAAAAGATACTTGTGATAAGTTGCATGAAAATTTTTTTTACCATTTTTACAATCGTGATTAGTATTTGTTTTATGTATGTACAGTACTAAGAACCATTGTACTATCTATTTATCTGTGCATTTATCTATGAATTTATGTATTTATGTATCTGTGTGTGTGTGTGTGTGTGTGTGTGTGTGTGTGTGTGTGTGTGTGTGTGTGTGTGTGTGTGTGTGTGTGTGTGTGTGTGTGTGTGTGTAAGGGGAAGAAATAAGTGGTCATTACTTTTGCCAGTATTGCCCTCGCCGTAACGATTCCCTCTCCAATGAATACTAAGGCAATCACTTACCGCAGCCACACTTCGAGAGAAACAAATGGGGAGAAGAAGAAGAAGAAGAAGAACGGCAGAAAAAAAAGAGAAGACATTTACCAATATTCACCTGCACTCGGGGTTAATATCTTCCCCCATACCTGAGTGTTAGAACACGTTTTACATCTTAATTGTCTTCATTTGTCTTGGAGTCTTTTTGAGTGGCCGCGGTGGGTCAGGACGGGGCGGGGTTCACTGACGTCACGTACCCGCCTCTCTGTTTGCACTGCTAATGGACGAGAGTAGTAATTATGGGTGTGCGGGGCCTGCATGGACCGCTAGTACCGAGGATTGTGTTTCGTAGCCCATCTAGTTCAGCTATGGAAGTTAACATCATGACTAGGGAAAGAACTGATACTGCTGCTGGCTTGCTACTTTTAACATAAGAGACAAAAGGGCGCAGTTCGTAATAAAGAGGGTAAGTGACATTCAGCTTCGTTTAAAGGTCAAAATGGACTGAAAAGACACTCGTGGGGCGCCCTAGTATGCAGGACACACCAGGTACAACCCAGAACAACCCACGCCACACCCGAACCGCGGTAAAGAAGGTGTCCGCTTAGATTAGAACATTTGTACAAACACTCCTTTACTTGACTCTTCTCTTTCACATTCTTTCCGTCAGGCTTTATAAGGGAAATATTTCCACTTATTACTTGATTTTCTTGAAGGGCCTCGCGTTGGACAGGTTGCCACTGAAGAATAGGCGCGGTGTCCGGTCCTCTACATAGCGCAGATGATGGGTTTGGGGGAAATATACGTTGGCTGCATTATAAGACAGGAATGTGAGACTTCTGGATAATAATTCTGCCTCATTACTGGATCAAGATTCTGATTCACTGCGGATATACTCTCGTGACGCTGCAGATATTTTTCTTCACCTGGCCAGTTCTTGAAGTTCGGACTAATGACACTGATTCAAATTCTGCCAAGACTGTAATGAGACATGATGGTTTTTTCCCTTCCTTTTTTTCGTTTTTTTTTTTCTTACATTGCTTTAAATTCTGTCTAGTAGCGTTTTTTTCCTGTCGTTATTTCTTTTTTTCTTTTTTAGCTATTACTTGAAACTCCTGCAACAGGCAGTATATAACACAGACATGCGAATTACGACCAAGCACCACCGCCACTTACACCAACATCATCGCCCATTCACTGACCAGCCTCATGAGTTGCTCTCCTTCCCTTGGTATTCAGCGCACCAAACACTCACCCGTCTCAGGATTCAGCAAGCCTTAATCATCCTCCACACACACCCGTCCTTTTATATCACCTCACAAAGACTAGAAGAGAATGAGTGACTGTAGTAAAGACTTGATTTAATTCATATCATCACCATTTTTCCGTGTGAAAGAAACTTAACAGCAACAAAACAAAAGTGGCGGGAAAAAAATTCAATTATCACCCAGCTCTGGGGAAAAGAAATTAGCGAAGGAAGAACTTTCAAATAGTTGGGTAGTTAAATTCTTTAGGTAAAAACATTAATTTCTCTATTAAATAAAGCACAATGCACATCTTCACCTCTTACTGCTTCTGATATCCACAGCCTCCTGAGCCGCAGCACGAGTTTTTCCCATCCCACGTACACATAAGCCTCAAAGAACCACGCTCCTCAGTCTGAATGCAAAGGGACAGACTAACCGTTGGACAATGCAACGTCTAGTCTCGGGAAGATAAACAAGAGACAGGAAGGAGAGAGAGGGGAAGAGAGGAAAAGGAAGAAAGGAAGAGGGAGAGAGCAAAGGTAGACAAAGAAAAAATATAAACAAGTTAAGAACAAGATTCTTTACAAGGAGAGAGAGAGAGAGAGAGAGAGAGAGAGAGAGAGAGAGAGAGAGAGAGAGAGAGAGAGAGAGAGAGAGAGAGAGAGAGAGAGAGAGAGAGAGAGAGAGAGAGAGAGAGAGAGAGAGAGAGAGAGAGAGAGAGAGAGAGAGAGAGAGAGAGAGGATGTAAGATAAGAGATAGCATTAATAGAGGAGCAGATGAAAGCGTTGCGCGAAGTAATAGGAGGTTGGAAAAATCTCATTATGATAGAAGTAAAACAGGTTGGTTGGCAGGAAGGTAAAATAACGTGGTGTTAATGGCTAGGTTCCCATTCTCCTCCTCGTCACTTGAAGCAGTATAACGTTTTCAGCATGAATAATAATAACACGAAGACCAGTGATAAAGCAAAAACAAAGAAAGAAAAGAGGAAGACAAGGAAATAAATGGCTCAGTTTGGCGCATGCGTGGACGTACATTAAACACACACACACACACACACACACACACACACACACACACACACACACACACACACACACACACACACACAATGCTTACGAAACAAAGGACAGGCAGGGAAAACAAGAGAAACAAATGAAATGATAAAAACAAAAGCGATGCATCACACAGGTATGTACCAACACACACACACACACACACACACACACACACAAAGGATGATACAGCGACACAAAAATACAAAAGCAAAATTGGAGTCCACAAAGGGTTAAGTGAGTGGAAGAGGAAGAGGGGAAAAGTGTGGAGGAGGAGGAGGGTTGCGAAGTACATACATAACGGGAGAACAAGGGAAGTGGGAAGGGAGGAGACAGAATGCTGGGATGGGAGGGATGGGAAAGGAAGCAGGCTTCTCTCTCTCCTTGTTCCTTCTTATCTGGGAGAGAGAGAGAGAGAGAGAGAGAGAGAGAGAGAGAGAGAGAGAGAGAGAGAGAGAGAGAGAGAGAGAGAGAGAGAGAGAGAGAGAGAGAGAGAGAGAATAATGTTTTAATCATTATTTTGTACGGTCATTAAACTTTATAAGCTTAATTAATTATAAATTGAAAAACAATATTTACAACATACAAAGACTGGCTTCAATTTTTTTGATAATTTGGCTTTTTATGTGTCTTTCCTAAACACTCACACAAAATATCCAAACAAAAAAGTGGAAAAAAATAAACAAACAAATAAATAAGTAAAACCATTGATAACTAACTAACTGGTCACAAAATAAAACAGAACAAGTAATTAAGTAAATGGATGATAGTAACCATCAAATCTCTAATACACTGAACATAAGCACTAGTTCCCCAATCCTCTTCCACCGCTCACACCATCCCATCCCGTGGCTATATAATAACACGCGAGACCAGAATAAACTCCCTCTCTTTTGCGATATAATGTCACGGTTGAGCGGCGGCGTCTTTACCGTAAAGCTGACCAGGCAGGGAAGGCAACGGAGCAGCCAGTCCAGCCCCCGCAGCCAGCCCCGCATCCAGATCGTGAGAAACTGAGCTCTCTAAAATCAGTAAAGCAAACATGTCCCACCTCTACTTTCATTTCATCTGTCACCTTTCCGTCTCTTTTCTCTCCTTTTCCATGTTCCGTTTATTTTCCTATTCTTTTTTAGATTTCCGAATTACATACAGTGGCGTTATTATTTAAGATTTTCTATATTATTCACTTGTTTTTCTTGTTGTTGATTTTTTGCCAGATTTCTTCCATACTAAAATTCGTGTTTGATTGTTAGTACGTTATATAAAATTCGGCCAGTTAAGGTTTGAAAATGTATTTATCTAAGGTTAGAAAACTGAAGACCGTAATTATTTCAGGAAGCGAGGAAATGTTTCATACGTCTTAAACAAGTAAAATCTCTCTCTCTCTCGAGAAAATGTTTCATACGTCTTAAAACAAGTAAAACTCTCTCTCTCTCTCTCTCTCTCTCTCTCTCTCTCTCTCTCTCTCTCTCTCTCTCTCTCTCTCTCTCTCTTGCTGTTGTTATTTATGCTCCAATTCACCTTTATATCTACAAATTACAATTCCTTCTAGTCAAGAAATTGTGTTCCTACTGCAAATTACCTTAGATAAATAGGAAAAAGTGAAGAACTACTAAATTTCATGGAATAAACGCTGAAGACTAAAATACAAACTAACATGGCCTATCAAAACCTGAACCCTCAGGTATATCATAACACGTAAAAGAATAAACGCTTGACCAGTCTCAACTTAAAAAATCAGTCTCTCTCTCTCTCTCTCTCTCTCTCTCTAGGAATTGTAACTGCAACTACTGATCCTCCTCATCCTCTACATAATTGTTTTTTTCTCTTCCGTTTCTTCCTCCTCCTTCTCCTCCTCCTCCTGCTCCTCCTCCTCCTCCTCCTCCTCCTCCTCCTCCTCCTCCTCCTCTTCTTCTTCTTCTTCTTCTTCTTCTTCTTCTTCTTCTTCTTCTTCTTCTTCTTCTCCTTCTTCTTTTTATTTATACCATGTGGGCTTTTCACGGTATTTTATGATCTTCTTCTTCTTCTTCTTCTTCTTCTTCTTCTTCTTCTTCTTCTTCTTCTTCTTCTTCTTTATTTATACCATGTGGGCTTTTCACGGTATTTTATGGTCTTCTTCTTCTTCTTCTTCTTCTTCTTCTTCTTCTTCTTCTTCTTCTTCTTCTTCTTCTTCTTCTTCTTCTTCCTCCTCCTCCTCCTCCTCCATCAACACCAACTCCACCCTCTCCACAAGCATCACCTCCACCACAATAATTATTCGGCCAAGAAAATTAAAATAAAAATATTCGCTGCTCTGCTTGGCCAGCGTTGTGTGACGAGATTGAAAAGGTGTGGAAGAGAGGACAGATGTGATGAAAAAAAAAAATAGAATCGGGGAATCTGCACATGGATCGGTAAACATTTGGGCGGAGGTACCGAGGGAAAGAGAGGAAATCTGGACAGTGTTTGATATAGAGGCCAAGACCATCCCATCTTCCTCACGTCAGTCCGTCACCAGTCGCTCCTCTGTCACCTCCCATACCGCGTCTCTGAGTGATGCATGCATTCTCTTAGCCAGCCAGGAAGAAATATAAAGGTAGGTTCCCCCACAAAGCTAAAATAACAGGCGAAAATAAATATGTGGGTATTTTGCGGGAGATCAGGAGATGGGAGTCAATTTCTTGATTTTATTCTTATTTGCTGGGTCTCTCTCTCTCTCTCTCTCTCTCTCTCTCTCTCTGTTTCTGTGTGTGTGTAATTCACCTCGGTCGTCTGCTGATCACCCAGCCAGTCTTCCCCATTACGGAACGAGTTCAGACCTCATAGACCGATCTTCGGGAAAGACTGACACCACATCACACACAACACACACGGGAAAGCGAGGCCACAACCCCTCGAGTTACATCCCGTACTTATTTACTGCTAGGTGAACAGGGGCCACACATTAAGAGGCTTGCCCATTTGCCTTGCCGCTTACCGGGACTCTCGATTGTGAGTCGAGTGTGTGTGTGTGTGTGTGTGTGTGTGTGTGTGTGTGTGTGTGTGTGTGTGTGTGTGTGTGTGTGTGTGTGTGTGTGTGTGTGTGTGTGTGTGTGTGTGTGTGTTGTTCCGTTTTTTTCTACATTTTTTTGGAGGTTTAAATTAACTTCCAAACAAAATGTTGCACCGTCATTCTCATATCCTTTGTAGTGAAATAACAGAACTTAGGTATAATCACAACATACATACATACATACATACACACACACACACACACACACACACACACACACACACACACACACACACACACACACACACACACACACACACATAAAGAAAGAAAAAGACAGAGAGAGAGAGAGAGAGAGAGAGAGAGAGAGAGAGAGAGAGAGAGAGAGAGAGAGAGAGAGAGAGAGAGAGAGAGAGAGAGAGAGAGAGAGACTGTTTACCTAGCGCCCCTCCCTGCCCACCCACCCCCATCGCGGCTCATTACGCCTTACCCCCACACTGTCTGACCAGCTTCTCTGTTCACTCCACTCTAAAATCTTAATTCCACCCTGATGATAACGTACAATCCTCTCTCTCTCTCTCTCTCTCTCTCTCTCTCTCTCTCTCTCTCTCTCTCTCTCTCTCTCAATATCGCTTATTTGCAACTTCAAAAACCTTTCATCTATTTTTGATATCCTCAACAGGAAAAGTCGTCTTGCTAAATGCGATCTGTGTAAGTGGCACAAAGAAACACAAAAGAAATAGGAATTACCTGTAGATCAATTTACCCTTTACGAGGCTGTCTGTGATGAGCTACACCATTCAAGTTTAAATAAGAGACATGAGATGGTAAGTGCTGTGTTTGGTGAGGCAATATACCGAGAACTAAATTCATGTAACTAGGGACTTGCATTTGAACCGGTTCCAGCTGTACCACCAATCCCATGCCGTAAATAGCGTTTCTAGTCTCGTTTTGTTGATATACGTGAAGGACAATGATTCGGCAACACTGTATTGCAAATAACAGCAAATTCATCGACAGTGGTAGTTCAGAAACCCAGTAATTCTTTACCATTTTTTCCATAAATAGTTGATTAATTCACACCACCCAATGTTGTCTACAGGCAGAGTGAATAAGCTTTTCTGTATTCATGGTTTAGTCTCCCAAATCTCGAGATTACGAGCAAAAAATTGTGAATATTGAATTAAAAACATGAAACTCATCTGCTTGTTTGGTGTCAGCGATCTGTGAAGCAAGAGCCGCTAGCACTCATAAGTCCGGCAAATACCTCAGCAAGCTCACTCAACTGGATGCTACACCAAGTCAGTGGCTATTAACCCTCCAATTTCCTAAAACGTAATATCTCATTTCCACCTAAAAGTATAACTTTGTTTAAAATATATAGCGCGTGTTTTTTGCTCACCAACATTTTTTTTTTCAAGCCAGAAGCCGTTTTTAAGGTAAGCAAGTCTGTCGAAGGAAACATAAAAAAAATCTCAAAAAAACACCGGATTGTTGAGGCAAAAAATAGTCTTTCATAAATATTACTTCCTCTCTCGACAACAACGGAAGCAACAACTCTAGGGAAGTAAGGCGATCAGGTTCAGTCTCGGGCTAAAAAGAGTCTCCCTTTGTAAAGAGTAATAAATGAGTGTGCCAATAACAACAATAATCTTGTAATTCACTACAAAGATTTTTAAACATTCCTACTCCCAGATCAAGTGTTTGCTAAATTTACAATAAGCAGAAGGCTGAAATAAGTAAGTAAGAAAAGGTGAAGACGCATCCGACTTCTTTACATCCATCAAGATATGTCATTGTTATCCTTCAGTCTAACCCATTTTCATATGGATTCATTGTCCTTTATCACGTACCTCCATTACGTCTAGTAAAGCATCACCTGTAGCATGTTCCCCTCATAGATCCGTTGTTGTACTGTCAACATTAAGTAGTTGCAGTGATGAACTGAAACTCAAAAGCCAAAATACAATAAATGCTATGATGTATAAAAAGACACTTAACTCAAAAAAAATATCCCACCGACTTTACGCTCTCATCAGCTATTGTGTATAGGTGAATCAAAGCAAAAGGAAACATATACCTAGTTTCAGATCTCGTGCCATTGTGTCACGACTCATTCACGTACAGCCTCCACAAGAAATTATGTATCCATGGTCAGTAAACTTCAGGTATGAGAATCACATAGAAATTAATATATGGATTCTTGAACTATTTTACACTAAGAGTTTCCTAAAGACAAAAGAGAAGGAGAGGATGTGATTGGTGAAGGTAACTGTCTGATACTCATATTTAACCTAAAACACCTATCACCAATGTAACCACATCATCCAAAGACAACTGTAGCATCATAATGTCCTTCAGTGAACAATGAACATTCAATATGTTTTTGGCTGGCTAATGCCCGCTTTGTGTATTAATGTACATTTATATATAACGTAATTATGTGTACATTGTATATTTTACACAATAAACCTTAAACAATAACATCACACGTAAGTACTTTACATTTATGTATGTCTCTTCACTGCCAATCTCTCTCTCTCTCTCTCTCTCTCTCTCTGTGTGTGTGTGTGTGTGTGTGTGTGTGTGTGTGTGTGTGTGTGTGTGTGTGTGTGTGTGTGTGTGTGTGTGTGTGTGTGTGTGTGTGTGTGTGTGTGTGTGTGTGTGTGTGTGTGTGTGTGTGTGTGTGTGTGTGTGTGTGTGTGTGTGTGTGTGTGTGTGTGTGTGTGTGTGTGCGTGTGTAGAGGAGAAGAGAGTAGAGAGCAAAGGAGAGAGTAGGACGGGAGAAGAGCAGAGGAGAGGAAGGGATAAAGGAGGGAGGAGGGATTGGGGAAGGGAAGGGAAGGGAAGGGAAGAGCGGGAAGCCACGTGTATTGCCTGAGGGCTCCCACGCGCCCCTTCCCTCCACCTCCTACTCCTCCTCTTCACTACTTCCCTTTTCCCCCACTCCCTCTCCTTCCCTCCATCCTATGACCCTAGATCCTATATACCAACGGGGCACGGGACACTTCATCCCACACACACACACACACACACACACACACACACACACACACACACACACACACAATACGGTAAAAATTCGAGTCCATTTCTTGAAATTAACCGATTCGGCCTTTCAAGTGGACTTTGATTTAAAGAAAAAAAAAGAAAGAAAAGGGAGAGAAAGATAGAGAGAAAGAGAGAAAGAGGTTAAAGGGTTTTCGTGTGTTCGTTAACGCTTATGAGGCAGTGAGTGACCTTAGTATGATAATGTGGCTGGGAAAAAACGACCTTATTTCCCCGGCAATACGCGTGCCCACCGTTTTATTCAGGTTGGCAGCCTTGGCAACCCTCAGCCCACCAGATGTTCAAAGCGAGAGGAGGAGGAGGAGGAGGAGGAGGAGGACGGTGATGGAAGAGTCTCAATAGGGAGGGATAGCGGGGGTGAGGGTATGTTACTTCCACTAAATAAAGGAGAGGAGAGGAGAGGGAAGGAGGGAGGAGAGAGAGAGAGAGAGAGAGGGAGGGAGGGAGAGAGGGAGGGAGGGATGATGAATTGTGCGGGGGAGGAACGGGAGGAGGAGGAGGAGAGGAACGTTTACTGACGGATTTTTTTTTTCTCTCTCTCTTTCATTCTCTCAATAACGTTTTCTATTTCATGTACGTAATCTGATGCACTAAAGAAAATGTGTGTGTGTGTGTGTGTGTGTGTGTGTGTGTGTGTGTGTGTGTGTGTGTGTGTGTGTGTGTGTGTGTGTGTGTGTGTGTGGATTTATTTCGGTTGTCTGCAGTAGAACACAGTAGTAAAGACTGTAGCTGTAGTAATATTATAATACTAGTAAAAGCAGCAATAATACTAGTAAAAGTAATAGTAGTAGTAGTAGTAGTAGTAGTAGTAGTAGTAGTAGTAGTAGTAGTAGTAGTAGTAGTAGTAGTAGTAGTAGTAGTAGTAGTAGTAGTAGTAGTAGTAGTAGTAGTAGTAGTAGTAGTAGTAGTAGTAGTAGTAGTTGTTGTTGTTGTTGTTGTTGTTGTTGTTGTAATAATGGTAGCAATGTTAGTCCTTCGACTACTACACTACCACTACCACTACCACTACCACTACTGTTTACTGCTACTGCTACTGCTACTGCTGCTGCTACTACTACTACTACTACTACTACTACTACTACTACTACCACTACAACTACTACTACTACTAATGCTATCATCACTATACTACTACCACTGCCGACAATAAAAATAATAATAATAATAATAATAATAATAATAATACTGATACTACTACTGCTACTACTACTACTACTAATAATAATAATAATAATAATAATAATAATAATAATAATAATAATAATAATAATAATAATAATAATTATTATTATTATCATTAATAGTATTACCATTATCGTTATCATTATTATTATTATTATTATTATTATTACTATCATTTTTATTATTATTATTATTATTTTTAGTTATTATCATCAATATTATCATTATCATTATTGGTAGTAGTAGTAGTAGTAGTAGTAGTAGTAGTAGTAGTAGTAGTAGTAGTAGTAGTAGTAGTAGTAGTAGTAGTAGCAGCAGTAGCAGTAGCAGTAGTAATAGTAGTAGTAGTGGCAGTAGTGGGAATGGTAGTAATGGTAAGACTAACATTGATGCCATTACTACAACTACTAATACTGCTACTACTACTAACAATAATAATAATAATAATAATAATAATAATAATAATAATAATAATAATAATAATAACAATAATGATACTACTACTACTACTACTACTACTACTATTAATAATAATAATAATAATAATAATAATAATAATAATAATAATAATGATGATGACACGTATAAATAACATGACCATTAATAACATTAACAACTAAAACAGCAACAACAACAACAACAACAACAACAACAACAACAACAATAAAAAACGAATATACCTGTCCTTTTTTCAGCAATATGAAAAAAAAAGAAAACAGTGAACGCAGCTCAAGTGGACACATACCAATGCGCTGAGCACAGTCTCGTTATCAGTGCGACGCATAAAACATCGGTATAAAACATAGGTCGTGTGGGAACCGGTTGGCTGGACTACAAAATGCGTGGAAAGTGGATTCAGGTTTTGGAAGAGTTACTCTCACTGCATTATTCACAAACTGTGCCCGGCCAGACTACCCGCTGTTCATCTGCCCGGCGCTTCTCTCCATTATACTAACGAAACGAGTCTCTCACTAAGGTAAAAATTCATTATCTTTCTCAATACTAGTTCCTGAAGGAGGAATAAGAGCATCCATAAATATGTAAATTGTGCGTTTTAAAAGACGAGTTTATGAAGTGGAAAATGTGGAATTATGTAGATACTATACATGAAAGCAAAATAAACAGGAAGGCAATGGTTCCCAAATACAGTGATAGTCGTAGGTGAGTAGGGGAGACTCCGTAATCGAGTTGTTAGTACCGGGTGAACACGCAGCTCTAAAAGATAACGAGATGAATTTTATGATTATGTACGATGGATGGATAGATAGGAAAGGTGCAGGCATGGCTTCTTCAGTGACTGTCACGTTTAGGACTGCTGGATTCTCGGGGTTTTCTTATGTCCTTATGTTTTCAAGTGTGTATGAGCTGTCGCATTCCACATCCTTTACACTCCCGAGAAAAGGCACCAGATGGAAAGCAATAGCAATGGAGTGCTTGCGGTTCATCACGGGCTTACTCTCACCACAGCACTACAGTGATATAAACATTTTTCTTACGAATTTTTCAAGTTCGCATTTGAATATGTAGCATCAGTTTTGCATATGGAAATACTCTATCATAACTTACAGTCGTGAACCTTATGTTGAATCATCTATCTTTTTGACATAAGAACAGATACACGAAAATAAAGGAAGCACGAAGAAATCATTAAGTCGACATATGGTAATCCCTACACAAGATAAACAACACAAACTTTTTTTTTCAAGTTCCTCAGCACTACAAACAACACACAAAGACGTGCTCAGATCCTTCCCTTCTCTTTTAATTTGGAAACCAGTTTGATTGATAGTGTCGAAAGAGTGTAATTAGCACAAAATGGAAGAATGAGCGCTTTCTGATGATAATGTAGATCAGGTTCTTCATCAGAGGAAGGATTTTAACTGTAGTAGTAGTAGTAGTAGTAGTGGTAGTGCAACTACTACTGCTGCTGCCGCTACTACTACCACTACAACTACTAGTACAGTCGAGGCTGCAACTTTAAGAATTGAGGTTATTGTTACTGCTATCACCTCACCATTACAGACTCTATCACCATCATCACCACCACTCCCATTACCAGCATTATCATAAGCGCAATATTTCATCGACATATATAGCAAGTAATGGATATAATAAATTCTGCCAAGTATTCCCTTTAGCACTATCCACTCTAACACGTTCAGCTACTACCAACATACTAAAAACGCACGCACGCACACTTTAGCATTTCCTTTGCCTCTCCATATCTCGCAACAAAGAACAAAATGGGAAAATCAAATGGACAAACGTATAATTTCCTCCAATCGTTTTCATTTCCACATTTCCGTAAACTCATCATCAAACATTTTCAGGGCGAACAATTTTGCTCTTAATTTCTGATACTTTTTTTTTTTATTTCATCAGTTGGACAGAAACCAGAGGGGAAAGGAAGACAAGGACCAGTTTGAGAGGGAGCGAGCCAAGGACCTGTTCTCTTCTTAAAAAAAAAGCGAGTGCAACTAAAAACACCAATCAGAACGCACATAAGAATTTTTGGTGATATCACTCTGGCGGAAAGAATGATTTAAACTATGTGCATTTAAGGAATTAACTGGTACTTGGAGAGAGAGAGAGAGAGAGAGAGAGAGAGAGAGAGAGAGAGAGAGAGAGAGAGAGAGAGAGAGAGAGAGAGAGAGAGAGAGAGAGAATGGTATGTAATCAATTAAAAAGATAAACACTGTCTCTCTCTCTCTCTCTCTCTCTCACGTATCACAAACAAAGACACCTATTTTGATTCTATACTTCATCTAACACGTGTGTGTGTGTGTGTGTGTGTGTGTGAGCCTGTGTCACACTCGAGGAGGTTCCCAGGTGGCCTCAGGTAACTCAGCTCCGTCACGCGAACTTCCTTTTCTCACCTTATTTATGGACGATATTTACGTGGCCTTAATTACCTCACAAAAAATTATACCTGGGTGATCACGGGTAATAAAAGTCGTCTGTTATCCCTTGTTATCCCTCCGGGCTCCTTAGAAAACCCTACAAAAGGACAGAAGAGAAGAGATAATAATTGGTGGCATGTTTGTGTTAGTCAGCGAGAATTAGGCAAGAAAACGTAAAAAGAAAACGACTGGTTGGAGTAAAATAGGAAAGCTTTGTTTACTACCTATACCTTCGTTGAAATTTCTGAGGCGAAAAAAGAGAGGAACAGAGAAGGGAATTGTGTATTGATTGGGAGATGTAAAAGAGTTCGAGGGCTTTGGAACTAGAAAAGTGAGATAGAAGGGAAGTATTTTTGGAGATGCGCGGAAGGGAGGAGGAAGAGGAGGGATAAGGAGAGAGGGAGGGACATAGCAGGAGGGAAGTAGTAGGGAGTTCCTCACGTAAACAGGAGAGTTAGGCTTATGTTTTTTCGTCCTCTTGTCCTCGCCGCCTAATATTCTTTCTTTTCTCTTTATCTTCAATCACTCATGCTCTTCCTCTTCCGTCTTCCTACTCTTATTCGTCCTTCGTCTCCTCCTTAT
>NC_059271.1:20827199-20832199 GCF_017591435.1 Portunus trituberculatus | reverse complement strand
TGGTCCAAGATTAAAAAGAGAAACAATTTTCGGCCCTTAATCTTGTGTAGATCTCATGCTAATAACGGAGAGAAGGAGGCCCTAATGTACTTTATTGAGATAAGGTCTTGGTGGTGGTCGGAGGTTGGACTGGTGGAGGCCGTGTGACTGGGGAAGGTCAGACTGAAGCCGCATGGTGCCGGTCAGGATAAGACATGGCAGAACGGGAAAGTTATGAAACAGACAAGCGTTGGGAAAAGAAGAAAGCATGGAATGAGGTGCTTTGGGGCAAAATATAGGGATGAAATGAGGCACAAGAAGCTGATAGGTGTGGTGCCGGATGTATAAGGAAAGGAAGACTGGTGAAGACAGGAAAACAGGTGAAGAGAGTAGAAACATAAGAGGCACGTGATGGGATGCTCTGGGGGAAAATATAAAGATAAAAACGAAGCGTAGAACAAGAAGCGAGAAATAGCGGACAAACAAAGCAGGACAGGGCAAGGCAGTAGAATGAGTTAGCGGAGATATAATGAAGATCGCAATGATATATCCCAGGTTAAAATATATGAAAATAGAATGCGGCCCACAAAACAGTAAAAATCGGAGCATGATACAATTGAACGAAGACGCGGAGAGATGACACGTGGTTAAAATATTTGTCCTGTCCTGACGATTCCACGAAAATTCCCAAACGACGGAAGTACCAGAGGACAGGCAGCCGCTAGTAGTGACCCACAACGACCCCGCAGTCTTCCTGAAGCCAAGACCGCCGCCCGCTGGGACCAGAACGCTAACTCACCACAGACGCGTTACTCTAACAAGGACGACATAAAGGACATAACTCAGGGTAGCAGCGAGGCAACCGGACTACAGAGAGAGAGACAGCCACAGACAAGGCGAGTCAGAACGGGAGGAAACCAATTTGCCTCATAGAATGTCGGTGAATGAAGGAACGCCGGGAAGAAAGAGGAGAAGGAAGCGGCCAGGCAGCAAAGACAAACCTCATCTCTCCTACATTCCTTCCCCTTTTGTCTTGACCTTTTCTTGGATCCTCCTCGGCGACTCCCATTCACCTTTTGTGGCTTGTGATCATTTGTTGGCGAGGCTTTGTGCGTGGGCCGGCCTGAGGTTCATTAGTTGGGCTGCGGTGTCTCCTTCCGTCTCCCTTCCTCCCTTTTCTACTCCTCTACCCTCCTCCTCCTCCTTGTCCTCTTCTTCCTCCTGCTCCTCCTCATCCATCTCACCCTCTACCTGACAAGCTACTGCACTTCCTCCTCCTGCCATTCCTCGCCGCCTCTCTGAATTTTCTATTATAATATAAAGGAAGGACAAATAGCAGTTGCTGTCTTGGTCCAAAGGAGATTATATATGAAACCTGATACATTGGTCGAATGAATCATATGGAAAAATATATTGGCTTCGTAATGACTTTTTGGGAAATGTTTTGGTTCATGTGAAAAAAGCAACAATTTATATCCTAAATGTAAGAACAATGAACTCAAATATTAATGTTGGAAATACATAATAAAACATGCAACATTATTCTGTGCCTGATTGTAAAACGTACCTGTGTGTGTGTGTGTGTGTGTGTGTGTGTGTGTGTGTGTGTGTGTGTGTGTGTGTGTGTGTGTGTGTGTGTGTGTGTGTGTGTGTGTGTGTGTGTGTGTGTGTGTGTGTGTGTGTGTGTGTGTGTGTGTGTGTGTGTGTGTGTGTGTGTTTTCGTCCTTTTCTCCACCCATTCCTAATCCCTTTAATCCACTTAAATTATTATTCCTCCTCTTTCCTTCCATTTAGTCATAATGGCTCTTCTATGCTATCTCCACGAATCCCTCCTTCTCCTCCTCCTCTGCTCCTCCTCCTCCTCCTCCTCCTCCTCCTCCTCCTCCTCCTCCTCCTCCTCCTCCTCCTTCTCCTCCTCCTCCTCCTTCCTCCTCCTCCTATTCTTGAATTTCGTTTTCTTTTTTGTAAATTTCTAACTAATCTTTACTTTTCCTCCTCATCATCTATTCTTCTATCTTTCTTTTCACCACTTTCCCATGTTTTACCTCTTTATTTTTCTTTTCTTCTTTCTTTTTTCTCCCCTTCTCCTCCGTCTCCTCCTCCTCCTTTTCCTTCTGGCGGGACACGTGGCGCCAACAGGATTAGACGAAAAACACGTGTACTCAGAAAGCTTCATTAATAAGATGGTTAAACAGAGAGAAGAATGGAGGCAGGGACGGGCAATGACCTCCAGGGATGCTACTGTCCCTAGTGGCCCTGCTGTGACCTGCATGACCTAAGGCCCAAGGGAACACGGGTCCAAGGTGCTAATGGGTTACTAAAGAGAAGATTAGTTTAAACATGAATTCTTGTTTTTTTGTCTGTCTGTCTGTCTGTCTGTCTGTCTGTCTGTCTGTTTGTCTCTCTCTCTCTCTCTCTCTCTCTCTCTCTCTCTCTCTCTCTCTCTCTCTCTCTCTCTCTCTCTCTCTCTCTCTCTCTCTCTCTCTGTGTGTGTGTGTGTGTGTGTGTGTGTGTGTGTGTGTGTGTGTGTGTGTGTGTGTGTGTGTGTGTGTGTGTGTGTGTGTGTGTGTGTGTGTGTTTGTGTGTTTGTCTCTGTTTGTGTGTGTCTTCTCGGTCGGTCGGTTGGTCTCTCTCTCTCTCTCTCTCTCTCTCTCTCTCTCTCTCTCTCTCTCTCTGCACGCACACATATTTCGGCATAGTACTACTTAACAGGCATTCTCCATTCATTCCTCTTTCTTACATTCTCCTCGTCCTCCTCCTTCCTCCTCCTCCTTTCTTACTCCTCCTTCACCCTCCCGTCCCCCAGTCAGCCATGAGAGGGGTTAATTCAAAGCCTGAATGCCTCTCTTTCAATGGTCCGTCTCGCTGTCCTCACCTCCTCCATGGCAGCCTGGAGTAACTGGCCCCATCCAGACCACTTCAGGCATTTTTCAACCTTATTCTCCCTAGCGTTCCATCACCTTTCTTCTCTTCCTCCCCAAGATACGACGAGGAGTTAAGGTTGCCGTACCACTCCTCGATATCTATACTGTGCCTTCACCTCCGATATATACTCATACAATAAATAACTATCATTTTCATCGTCTCTCAGAAATAAAAGTATGTATGTAATGTGCACAATTCATTTTCCTTTTCATTATCCTCCCACTCTTTTTCACGTGGTATCACTTCTTATTTCCAGCCAGACTCAGCTGAAGGGACAGATGAGTTTTGAGACGGCTTCTACTTTGTTATTCTGCATCTTCACTTAGAGTTACTGTACAATATCCCAAACAGCTTAATGAGGACTTCAAAGGTATGTTGTTCTCGCGGCTTCCATTTTGTATTCTCTCTCCTACTCTTCTTTTAGCAGTGGGGAAAAAATAAGGAATAATGAAGCTAACTGAATTAAAAGAAATAAGATTACAGGAAAGCCTTTGATGGTGGTAGTGGTGGTGGTGGTGGTGGTGGTGGTGGTGGTGGTGGTGATGATGATGACGAGTGATACCAAACAATGAAGGAAATGACCATAAAGTCTGTCTGTTGCTCTTTGTAAAGATGTTTTCATCCTTTGTAATCCTCCTCCTCCTCCTCCTCCTCCTCCTCCTCCTCCTCCTCCTCTTTCTACTCCTCTTCCTTTCAGTTTTCTTCCGTCATCTTCGTTTACTTCCTTCTATTCTTCATCTTCATTATCATGTTTCTTGTCGTTCATAATTCTTTTTGGGTCCGCGATTTCATTCTTCTGCCATATTTTCTTATTTTCGGCTCCATCGTTAACGCGCAGCTTGACTATTGTGTGTGGATACATTTTATGACTTAATGTACTCTTTCCTCACACACCAAGATGTATTTCCTCATTTATTCAGCAGTGAGATTACCACCTTTTGTCCTCACCACCCTCTCTCTCTCTCTCTCTCTCTCTCTCTCTCTCTCTCTCTCTCTCTCTCTCTCTCTCTCTCTCTCTCTCTCTCTCTCTCTCTCTCTCTCTCTCTCTCTCTGTCCGTACCTCAGAAGCCCCTCCACCACTAACGTTCTCTAATTAGTCGTATCTATGGAAATCAGCCTATCGTCCAGACACCAAAGGCTCCCCTAGCCCTGCCTCATTATACTTAGTTAGCTATCTGATGTCCTGCTGACTGATGCCTCTTTTGGGGGTCGAGCGAGCCAAAGAAAAAAGGAAAGGTGGTAATGATGGCGGCTGTGAGAATGAAGTGTCGGAAAGGAAGGTGATGGTGGTAACGATGGTGGCAGTAAAGCTAAGTGGGAGAAAAAAAAAAAAATGGGAAGAGGGTCAGTTTATAGTTAAGGAGGAGGAAATGGGGAGGAAAAAGATGGAGATGCTCGTATATAATGAACGTAACGAACTGACAGCAACAAATGTTTTGAGCCTAATTAATGTTTTTGTGATTAATATAAAACGAGAGAAGTAAGGAAGGAAAAAATAGGAAAAATAATAGGAGGAGGAGAAGGAGGAGGAGGAGGAGGAGGAGGAGGAGGAGGAGGAGGAGGAGAATTGTTACGCATATACCACCATTACAAGTACCATCATTGGCTGTCATAAACTATATGGACTCTATTTTTTCTTATTTAATCTTTACACTTTACTTTATATATACTAACAACAATCATTCTCAGTCAGCTTATTAGAATGCAACTTGGCTCAAGATCTTACGGAACTTGTGTATAATTAGTCTTCTCTGTTTTAAAGCAAGTTTTCTCTACTGACTTCTTGCATTATATTAGTAGACGGAAGTTCCATCATAACAGACGGAAAGAAACATGAAGAGGTGAACCATTACAGCTCACAAAGTATAACACGGCAACGCGGAAGTCCTGTTTAAGCGACAAAATTACATCTTGACAAGAAAATGAAACAAACAATATTTTCTCTGCTGAGTGTAGTGTAGTGGAGTGTCCGGGTAGGTCCTTCGTGGGTCATTTGTAGGGTGGGTCAGGTCAGGTCAGGTCACAGGTAGCGACTGGCGGAGGTAAACAACAAATAACGATTACTTGACCAACGCCAGCGGATTCTCACCTTACGG
>NC_059271.1:20789699-20819699 GCF_017591435.1 Portunus trituberculatus | reverse complement strand
ACTTATTCTGGGAGATCCTGAGCGCACGTGAAAGAATCAGGATACTGTGATTGATATCTTTAACTTATTCTAAGTTTTATTCTTATTTTACAGTTGCCTTACCCTTTTTTTTCTCTTCACCATACCTTCAGCACCAACTTTCCTTTTTCTACATTTGTCTTTCATTAATTTTTCGAGGTTTCAGAATTTCCGATAGATAATGCAGGAAGAGTCAATTGCATTCCGTAAAAGTAATATTATCATCATTCAAAATAATCAACTTTGTGTGATTCACTCACCGAACACATTCTATAAGACTGTTTATACCCATCCGCGCGCGCACGCACACACACACACACACACACACACACACACACACACACACACACACACACACACACACACACACACACCCGGTAGCTCAGTGGTTAGAGCGCTGGCTTCACAAGCCAGAGGACCGGGGTTCGATTCCCCGGCCGGGTGGAGATATTTGGGTGTGTCTCCTTTCATGTGTAGCCCCTGTTCACCTAGCAGTGAGTAGGTACGGGATGTAAATCGAGGAGTTGTGACCTTGTTGTCCCGGTGTGTGTTGTGTGCCTGGTCTCAGGCCTATCCGAAGATCGGAAATAATGAGCTCTGAGCTCGCTCCGTAGGGTAACGTCTGGCTGTCTCGTCAGAGACTGCAGCAGATCAACACACACACACACACACACACACACACACACACACACACACACACACACACACACACACACACAGCAAGACGCTACAGTGAAGCACATAAATAAGTACTCCACGTGATCGCCGGTCGCCTATTGTCTGACTTTCTGTTTTTTTGGAAAAACAGAATAGGCAGTAAAGCGCCCACGCCCTCCTACTTGTTTGGATTCTCACTGGGTTTATTTAACTCAGATCCAATTGCAACGCATTTCCATACTACGCAATCACGGCAGCGGGGACGGAAAGAGCGAGACAATCTTCCCGGAGCACTCGGCAAGACGGCCGTTGGTCACTTCGAGTACGAAGACCTCAATGAGATGATAAATTCACCAGACATAAGATACTAAGCTGAGTGAGACCAAATCTCCACCATGAATAAGCATCCCAACGTAAAGCTTCCCTGTCACATCCTTGCTCCGTGCCCGCCGTTTACTCTATCTCCTCTTTTTTCCTCCGCTCTCTCCTCCTCCTCCTCCTCCTCCTCTTCTTGCGCCAACCTGCTACCCTTCACCTCCCCCTCCTCTATCATGGTACTGACCGCCCTCCACCCTCCCTTTAAAGGCGCCAGGCCCCTCCACTCCCTCCTCCACCAGCATCATGCCGCACGTGCCTGGAGAGTGTGTGGCGGGGAGGCAGGGGGGGGAGAGACGCCGCAGGGAGCTGCTGAGATTGGAGGAGGTTGATGTGTGTGTCGTCTGGAGCAGCAGGTGTCGGGGCAGGTTCTGGGGGGGACAGACACGCCTCTCTCACCCTGGGTATTGCTCCCTCCGTGTCCTCTTCGCCCGGATCCCTTATGCGTGTATGTGGCAGGTGTTGTGGGGTTGCTGAGGGTGTTGGGGGTGTTGGAGGGTGTCATGGGTGTTGGACGATGGTTTTGGTGCCCTCCCTCACGCTGCGTGTGACCTACCCTTCTCCTTCCCCGCATCCTCGCTCCCCCCATCCACCTCTCCCTACCTCCTCCCTGCCTGACCTACCTATCTCTCTCTCCCGATCCCTCTTGGCTCACCACTCTACCTGTGCCAAACCGGAATGACCTTGACCTTCTCAATTTCCTTTTCACTGACTCACATCTGGTTTTCTGTGCCACCGTTAAGGACGCGTCAGGGTTGAGTTGCATTTTTGGTTATTTTACTTGATTTATAATTCCTCTGTATCTTAGTTATGATATTCATTTAAAGGTGTCATGCTTAGTTGGGGTTTAACTGTTTCTCCTCAGTGCCTCAGCTTGATAAATCGTGTCGTGTTGTAAACGTTGCTCGCTTTTGAATTCGTGTTGGTAAGAGAAAAAATAATTAATTGTTTTATTTTGTAATCTACATTGTATAATTTTACCATTGCTCTTCCACGGAGAGTAAATAAGTAAAACAAATGAATGAATGAATGAATGAATAAATAAATAAATAAGTCAATAAATAAATAAGCAAGCACATTTTTACATTAATTCTCAAAAAAAAGATATAGTAAACAGAAATTTTCCTTCACCCCATGGCTGCGTCTTAGGTTATATACTATTTTACTATACTTTTATCCTCGTAACTTATTTTCTTGACGCTATATTTATTCAAACCACTCACCACCCCGGCACCCCTTCGCCCCGCCACTGCCACTCCGCCTGTTCCTCCTCTACTCCTCTTCTACTTCCCGCTAAGGAGTCACCTTGGGCCACTTCGGGTCAACAGCTCTTCTCCTGCCACTCCCTCTCCTCAAATCACTGCACACTTATGCCCTTCTTTCTCCAGCCTCCCTTCCCTCCCTCCCTCCCTCCTACTCTCCCTCCCACCCGTGTCTCTGCTTATCCTGCCTGCGTCCTCCTCCCTTCACTTTTTTCTAATTTTTTTTTTCTCTCTCTTGTTGATGCTTTGTGCTTCGCTCTCTGCTCGGCGATGGAATATATGAGAATCGAATGGCAAGTGACGGTGATGTATTTTTCCTCCACCCTGTTAGTAGAGTTAACGACACTGATGATGAATAATGGTGGTGGTGGTGGTGGTGGTGGTGGTGGTGGTGGTGGTGGTGGTGGTGGTGGTGGTGGTGGTGTTTATGTAACTGGTAATTAAAGTGAAGGGTGAGAGAGTGCGAAAAGTCTTACGCATTATCTCAGTGCGGCTAATTGGGGTTTCGAATTCAAAACGAAAAAAAAAAAAGGAAACGTTACGGTCATTGGCTTTTATTATCTATTCACTCATTGGTAAGGTTAATGCAAAGTGACAGCTAATTTCATCTCGCAGTCAGTCTTCATATGCTGAGAGGCGAGAAAGTGAAAATTGGAGGTGGTTCATTTTTTTTCAATCGTTATCATCTATTTAGTATGACGATGAATGACTTAAGGACAAATAAGTATTCCGTTTTGCATTCAGTTTTAACGCAAATGACGAGTGAAGTTCAATGGTGAGTGAAGTAAAGTGCTTTGTTTCATATATGTAAACAATGACTCTTCATGATGTTCCAGTATTTACAAATTCTTTCAGTATCTACTCTATTTCCTTTTTTTTTTCTTTTTAGGTTTAAGAAGAGCATTGGCCAAGAAAAGGAAAAACACTGACGACTTTTTATGTGCTTATATTTATCATGCATTGTGTTTAATATTTATATAATCACTTACTTATTTACCCATTCAACTATTTAGTGACAGTGAATATTGGTAGTATATTTACTTTTGTGGAATTCATTATAGGTATTCATTATATTTGGGTACCTTTGACGCAATACTTTTTATAGTCAGTTACCTATTATATTAGTTAATGTGTAGGTAATCGTCATAGGCACGGCGACCTTGAACACTGGGCGGGGAGGACAAGGCAGGACTTTTTGCGTAGTATACTTCTATGTAGTGCATCTCTCTCTCTCTCTCTCTCTCTCTCTCTCTCTCTCTCTCTCTCTCTCTCTCTCTCTCTTGAATATGTTTATCGCTTACTTTTTTACTGCTATATGTGTGTGTGTGTGTGTGTGTGTGTGTGTGTGTGTGTGTGTGTGTGTGTGTGTGTGTGTGTGTGTGTTTAGGTCTTTTTTTTTAATCTAACCGTCCATGTGTCCTTGTCTGTCTATTTGTCTGTCTGTCTTCTTTTCTTCTGTTTGCGTTTCTCTTTCTGTCTGTCTGTCTGTCTGTCTGTCTGTCTGTCTGTCTGTCTGTCTGTCTGTCTGTCTGTCTGTCTGTCTGTCTGTCTCTCTCTCTCTCTCTCTCTCTCTCTCTCTCTCTCTCTCTCTCTCTCTCTCTCTCTCTCTCTCTTTTCACTACTCATTCCCATCCCAGACACCCACCACCTCCCAACACACCCCGTCTCATACCCTCAGCTCTTCGTCTCTTTAAATTTTTAACGCCTCCCTATTCTGAGATTTCAGCCTCACCCCGTGTCCCAGGCCCAGCCGGAGCCCACCCTGAGCCCCGGCCTTCTCCCCGCCCAGCATATCTTCCCCCCATCAAGAAAGATCCTCCCGTATGCTCAAGAACCGGTCCCAGCTCCAATCTCAGCTTGTCCCGCCCGAGGTTGTGACCACTACACGCCCACCGGGAAACGAGGCTGGCAGGGGGCGGCGCCTATACTTGGTGGTGGCGATGGTGGCGGTAGGAGGAGAGGGGTCCAGGGGTGGTTAGGAGTGTGGAGTAAAGAGAAGAGGGTGGAGGGTCCGTCGGCAGGTGGAACAAGTGGATGTTTGTGGTTGAGAACAGTTGGCTTGCTTGCTTGCTTGGGTCAAAGATCTCAAGTGCATGAGAGAATCTGTTTTGAATTTTTTTCTTGTCTCTATACTTGTTGTTGCACTGATTTTTCCTGATTTCTCTTTTATATATTTTTTTTCCTTACTGCTCCTAGCTAGCTTCGAATCGTGCAAATCATGATACATAAGTGCGCAGTATTTTCTTGTTTTTTTTCTTTCTTCCTTCTTTCTTTCCTTCGTTCCTTGTTTTGGTTTTTCTTTTCATATTTCCTTCTCTCGTTTCTTTTTTCTTTCCTGATTTCTTTTGTTCTTGATCCTTTCTTCATTTCCTGCTTTCTTCCTTCCCCAATTTCTTACTTTCTTCGCTTCTTAATTCACAACCTTCAACCTTCCTTCCTTCTTTCTCTCCTTCCTCTCTTCCTTTCTTTTGGCACAATGCAAAATAATTCAAATGGCTTTTTTTTTTCATATACTAGCTACATCGATTTTTTGGCCATTCTTTATCACAGTCTGCAAATCATGGTATATACTTTTGCAATATTTTCTTTCTCATATTTTCTTTATGTTTGGTTTTTCGCTGTGCACATTATTACAATTTTCATGTTTACTCTTTTCTTTCGTGGCTCGTGCAAATCATGGTAGTACATACAAACGAATTTTTCTTTCTCGCTTTCTTTTATGCTTCTTGTTTTACGTTCTTCTTTCTTTCTTTCTTTCTTCTTTCTTTCTTTCTTTCTTTGCGGTGTATGCATTACGATCTTTACATTTTTGCATAAGTTGTTGATACATTGATTTCTTATGTGGACAGTATTTTCTTCATTTCTTTTACTTTTTCTCCCGTTTTCTTTCTTCTTTTGCTTTATTCACTCTTTATTTCTTGCTTCCGTCTTCCTTTCTTATCCTTTTACCTTCCTCCTCCCATTCTCTTTCCCTCTCTTTCTTTTATTTCTTTCTTACTCCTTTCCTTTCGTTTTTCTTTCGTTCCTACCTTCAATTCGTTCCATCTTTCCTTTTCTTCCACTATTTCTTCTCCTCCAGCAAGATGCCCAATGATTTATGAGGCCTGTGTTTACCTGCGTGATGGGCGTTGGGTTGGGTAGCTAGCTGAGGCTCCATACCAGCCCGGCCCCCTTTACTGATGGGTCACGCGCAAGTTGGAATTAGCAGATGCATATCACGATGAACAACTCAATCAGTGTGAGAAAAACATCACCGTTCGTGTACCCAAGACGCTCAGTGGCTTTTTTCTGTGTCTGTCTGTCTGTCTATAGGTGTGCACGTATGTGTCTGTAATGTGTGTGTAGCTAGTGGTGGTGGTGGTGGTGGTGGTGGTGGTGGTGGTGGTGGTGGTGGTGCTGGTGGTAGCTGAGGAGGAGGAGGAGGAGGAGGAGGAGGAGGAGGAGGAGGAGGAGGAGGAGGAGGAGGAGGAGGAGGAGGAGGAGGAGGAGGAGGAATACAAAGGAAGACTAACAGCAACAGACCCTGAAGTCCTTACTAGGCTGTTTGTTGAAACCATTTCCTAACTACCAGTGATAGAGGAGGAGGAGGAGGAGGAGGAGGAGGAGGAGGAGGAGGAGGAGGAGGAGGAGGAGGAGGAGGAGGAGGAGGAGGAGGAGGAGGAGGAGGAGGAGGAGGAGGAGGAGGAGGAGGAGGAGGGGATCATGTGTGTCGGTCTTTCCAGTAGTAGTAGTAGTAGTAGTAGTAGTAGTAGTAGTAGTAGTAGTAGTAGTAGTAGTAGTAGTAGTAGTAGTAGTAGTAGTAGTAGTAGTAGTAGTAGTAATAGCAATAGCAATAACAGCAGCAATAGAAGAAGAAGCAGCAGCAGCAGCAGCAGCAGCAGTAGAGAAGTAGTGGTAATAGTTTCAGCTGAAATAGTCATTTACGTCTTTATTCACTTGTCTATCTGTCCCTGGTTTCCACATGACCACTGACGCTGGATTTATATATATATATATATATTTTTTTTTTTTTGTCAACGTACTCAGGCGGTAACGTTCCCTTCCCAATAAAGGCGTCATGTCGCCAGCCTGCCGCGCCGCTACGCCCTGTCAGCGTGTCTCCTTGGGCCGCGGAAACTGACGGATACAGACGAGAATCCGCCAGGCAACACTCAATCTACGCATTAGCAAGCACCCGCCCAAGCACACACAAACACACGCACATACAGACACAAATGCACACACAGTCTCTCTCTCTCTCTCTCTCTCTCTCGCCATGATTTGACGTTATTTCTCGTTTGATGAACACTGTACACGATAAAAGGTCTCAGTGATGAATAGAGGGCGTCATGTCATGCCGGGAACAACTCGGGGGCGGGCGGCGCGTTCTAAAGCGGCAGATAGAACCCTCACATATACGCTTCTCACGTCCTTTACGGGTTTCCCTTTATGGGCATCAAAACTACGTGTCTTGGAACATGTTGAGTTTTGTGATAAATAGTGTTGTTGGTGATACTATTAGTGGTAATGGTGGTGTTCCTACTGGTGTTGCTAGTACTACTGCTACGACTATTACTGCTACTGTTACTACTACTATTACTACTACTACTACTACTACTACTACTACTACTACTACTACTACTACTACTACTACTACTACTACGACTGCTGCTACTACTACTACTACTACTACTACTACTACTACTACTACTACTATCACTAACACTTCCGCCACAACCATTGCTGCATTTAATTTAATAAGTATAATACGAAATAAAAACAATCATTCTCGTTTTTTCCTGACTTTTGATGGGCTTTCACTTGACTCAGTGTATTCGCGGTCCATTGTCTGGTATAAAGTAATAGAAAAATGTGTAATAATCAAAACTCCTAAGAACATTTATAGATTTGTCTCTCTGTCAGGCAGTTAGCAATACTCCAATCACTGTTAGTTGAGATTGATAGTAATAGGTGTGTCGATGTAGGAGAGGAGGGAGGGAGAAGAGCAAGGAGGGAGGAAGGAAGATATAGGATGGAAGGAAGGAAGGAAGGAAGGAAGGAAGGAAGGAAGGAAGAAGAAGAGGAGGAGGAAAGCAGGGAGGAAGACGAGACTGTGCACCTGTTGTAAATCTCGACACACACACACACACACACACACACACACACACACACACACACACACACACACACACACACACACAGGCACATTCATTGACCTTGAAAGTCCTCCCTTGCTGTTGCTGACCTCTCTCTCTCTCTCTCTCTCTCTCTCTCTCTCTCTCTCTCTCTCTCTCTCTCTCTCTCTCTCTCTCTCTCTCTCTCTCTCTCTCTCTCTCTCTCTCTCTCTCTCTCTCTCTCTCTCTCTCTCTCTCTCTCTCTCTCTCTCATGTGTGTGTGTGTGTGTGTGTGTGTGTGTGTGTGTGTGTGTGTGTGTGTGTGTGTGTGTGTGTGTGTGTGTGTGTGTGTGTGTGTGTGTGTGTGTGTGTGTGTGTGTGTGTGTGCCTTCCTTCTTAGTCTCGATTCCCTCTCCCTCCTCTTCTCTACCTCACTCCCTCCCCCCACCATCCTAGTCTCTTAGCGTCCCTGTTTGACTTTAAAATTTTGCTCCCCCTTCAGCCTCACTCTCACCTATTTACCATTTTAATCTGTGAGCCGCGTTCCCCGTCCCTTAATGTCTAACCTCCTTCCCATAGCTGCCTATTTACCCTTCACGTGCAATCTCTTCTGCTTATCTTTAGTGCTCCTAACGCTATCTCTACATCCCTAGTCAATATTTTTCGTTCCATGTTTTCTGTTACTTTCTGTTTAACTTTGTTATGGTTTAGCTTTGGCTTCATTGTATTTTGTATAGTTTGATTTGTTTCTTCTTTTTAATCATGTTTTCGTGTCTTTTCTGCTTTTTTTTTTTTTTTTTGCTTTTAAAATGTAGTTTTCTTTATCAACATATTATCTTTACACATAGTGAAACCAGACATTTTTTCGTATTGTTTTTTTCATACTTTCAAAACTACTCTCTCTCTAATTCTCTTTCACAAACTTCCTCAAAAATATATATCTTTCTCCATCTCTTTTATGTATCTTAACTTAGACCGAGCCGTTTCCTTAGCTGTGTTAAAATATCTGGTCTTGCACCTGTACCTTATGATCCCTGTACTAATCTCATATGATAATGTTAGCTATGATAGTAGAGTATAATATTAATCCTCTCCTTCTTATCAAGTAATTTTAAAAGGTTATCTTTCTCTCTTTGACTTAAACTTATACTCAGAATGAACCTTCTCTGTTCTTTCAGGTGTCTGGTTCTCTATTATGACCCCTTTCTTTGACCTTTCAAGTTCCTACTCCTATATTACTCTGAGTAATACACGACAGCATGGCGAAGCATCGAGTCCTGAGCGCTACACAGACTAAAGATAATCCTTCTGGCCACCCTACCAGTCCCGGCTTTCATTAGAGGGAAGGAACGATATTTCTGCTATGTGTGACTTGTGGGTTCTTGACTCCAACACAATCATCTTTTTGTCCACTCGAGAATAACAAGCTTCTGGTCGTACCAAGGGCAGTTTAGTGTTGTAGGATATCGTATAAAGAGCTGCTACTAGTTCCACGGGGTCGTCCACCTGTATACAAGGTGGTATGTTAATATATGTAACTTTCACGCGTGCTGCTCAAGGCTTGGTATCATTGTATTTTACAAGGATACTTTTAATCTACACAAGTACAGATATTCATGGGAGAAAAGATGAGTGCTCAAGAATTTGGACTCAGGTTCTGTTCACAGGTTAATATTCGGTAGGACAAATTTTGAAGAAAATCTGATGAAAAGCTATAAATATTTTCTTTTGTGTAATAAAACAACTGATTTTAAAACACGTGATATAACTGACAAAAGAAATCTTCACGCTAAGCTCAAATGTTAATATTTCTCAATGAATATGCCAGTACTGACTTGAACTGAACAAAAAAAAACAACTTTTTTTTTATAATCAGAGAGGATTTATTCAGGCACATCAACAAACAGCTCATTGTAAGAAACTGGAGGTGATATTGAAAGTGCAGTTCCTTGAGGCATACAAGTGCTATACTTAAGAGTGCTGACAGAGTTTTGGTTTTTCATCATAAGAGCACAAACCTGTTACGCTGGTGACGGTACAGGGAAAACACAAAGAGCAGCAATGATGACAGGGATTGCAACCTTTTAAATACCTCATGTGAACGTAATTACCCGATCGTGACCGCAACCTAATGGGAACAAACATCCGTGAACGAATTGTGGAAACAAAACAATCTGGGAGCCACACCTTCGCAACCACCACTTTTTTTTTTATGAGGTCTTGCTGAGTACCTGCCCCGCCCACACCAGATCTTTCGTAACGCTACAATGGTTAGCGATACTCATGTGTACCTTTGGGGGGCGAGAATGTCCTCGAGCACCTTCACCACTCCGCCCATTAGCCAGCTTACAATCAGTTCTACCCATGATTTTGGCTCCGGAATCCCAAATCTCATTCTTAGCACTATAGTCGGTTCAGGATGCAGGATTACATGACCGGTTCATATACTGTGCTGTGCTTCTGTGGGACTCAAAAGACCTTGTAAGTGTATCAGTGGATGTATCTAACGATAGCATGCACTCGATCGATGAAATGAGAGCAAGTTCATCGG
Source organism: Portunus trituberculatus (assembly GCF_017591435.1). NCBI lineage: Eukaryota > Metazoa > Arthropoda > Malacostraca > Decapoda > Portunidae > Portunus > Portunus trituberculatus. The sequence continues at coordinate 20,809,743 of NC_059271.1, read as the reverse complement.
TAGTGAAAAAAAAAATGTACTCGAGTTCTGAAAATGAGGACATAACTGATAAATGGAAATAAAAAAGACACAAGCGAAGAGCGTTCTTTCTGGAAAAAGACGGAGAAGAAAAAGTAATTGAAATACTAATAAAAAGGAAGTGACAACAAGGAGGAAGTCGCTGAAAAAAAGAGAAACGAAGGAAAACATAATTGAAACTGATAAAAAGGACAAAACAATGAAGTGGCAACTAAATTGGTAACACAGAAAAGAAAGTTGAGGAATAGAAATAGAAAACAAATATCACTCATAAAGAAAAAATAAAAGAAAACATAGAAAATAAATAACTGATGAATTGTAATCGAGAGGAAGTCAATGGAGAAAACAAAACAGGTGAAAGAAAAGCTGAGGAAATAATGACAGTTGAAAAATAGTAAAACTGGTAATCGTGCAAAAAATGACTAAGATGATTACTTGATGAGACAGATGTGACAGGCGAGGAATCCATTTTATGCAACGTTTGTCTCGATAAAAAAAAAAGAAGAAAAAAGACGTCCCACACCAGCCATTCAACTCCCTAAAGACCTAACCTGTGGCGACCAAAGTGATAAAATTCAATAAGTTCCAAAATTCATCTATCTGGTCACCTGTTCTGGTCTGGTAGCCACTCGGGTGTGACCTCTAAGCACTTGTTCAATCGTGTGGACAAGGTAGTGCATGTACGTGTGTGTGTGTGTGGTATTTTAACGTACTGGTTGTGAATAGCTCGTCACCTGCGGCAATGTAACGCTTCAGTAGTGTAATGCTCGGGTATTCCATTAGTTATTTATTGATTTGGGTACAAGGTGAGGCAGGCAGAGCTATGACCTTTTGCTCATCGCTAGATATTAGAAAGAAACGAGTAGCTTCTGTCCTCACTTCCACTGTGCTTTGTGTTTTCTCTCTCATGTTAATTCCAGTTTGGAAGTCTCCTTACAGAATTTAATATCTGATAGATTTTAAGCATTATAGAGGACTTGAGATTGGGAGAAAACGTTAGAAACAAAGAAGTGAATGTATGTTGAATATTATATGCTTTGTGTTTTATCTCTCAACGTTAAGCCTGATCTGGAGGTCTCTTTAGATAATCACATAACTGATAGATTTTAAGCACATTAGAAGATTTAACATTGAGGGAAAAGAAGTTAAACACAAAGAAAGTGAATGATATTTACTGCTTAACTGATGACAAAGAATGTACATCAGAATTCTAAATGACTACAAAAATATAAGAAACCAAAAGGCATTCTGGTCCTTCTCAGGGTGACTGATTAATCTTGCTCTACTATCGTCGCTCTTTGTTAACATTCAGAATACCGCAAAACTTCTATGCATAGACAAATAAATAGAAACAAAAAGAAAAGACAAAGAGGTTTCAACTTAATCATAGAGTACAAAAATAAGGGGGAGGGAAAAAGTATACCAGTGAAAAGGTTAATACTCTTCCTCCCTAACCTGTCGTACAAGAGATGGAACAGCGCAGTGGAAGTCTTCTGGAGTAGATAAGTGTTGTGGTGCGGTGTTGAAAGGTGGCCTTGAGTGTCCCAAGGAGGAGTGTTTATGCAACGCTGGGTTATAAAGGTCAACGAAATGGAGATGAACGATTCTGAAAGTTGAACCCTTGTACGCATCTTGGAAACTTATGTAACTGAAGCGCAGGTTGTCATTCTTCGTTATCCGAGGAGTGGTTTGGGGGGAAGAATGAAAGGAAAGGGGGAGAAGAAGGAAAGAAAGAAAGATACATACAAACAAAACATGCAAAACGAAGGAAGGAAGAAAGAAAGGAAAAAAAAAAACTAAGGAAGGATAGAAGCAGGGAAAGGAGCAAATATGGATTGAATAACGAAGAAATTAAATATATGAATAAAGAAAAAAGAGAAAAAATGTAAGATAAAAAAAACGGTCAAACAAACGAAATGAAAAAGAAAAAAAATGCGATAGAAAATTAAAGATAAAAGGGAAAAGAGAAAAATGAAAAATGAAAAATGGAAGGCCATTCAACGTCTCCCGAAAATTAAGTACAAAAGAGTTCCAGAGGGATAAGCCAATTAATGGTGACGGTTATGACGTAAAGAAAAAATGTTCGTGATGACTCGCAGAACCTCATGCTAGTGAAGAGAGAAGCTGAAAAAAACTATCACTTATAACGAGTAAATGCCAATTAAAAAAAAAAAAATGTGAGGATCTTATTCAATAAAGATGGAATGTACGAGGAGTCTAAAGAAGAAAAACTCAAAATGTATGAAGATATTAAGATGAAATAAAGAATAATACAAAAGATGAACAGGAAGAGAAAAAAGAAAAGAAAAAGAAAAGGGTATAGCAAAAAGATGAGTGAACAAGAGAAGGCTAAGGTGTTGTAAGATCCTGCTGAGAAGATGACGAACGAGCCTGATGGCTGGATAAGAACACGCGTAGGTAGAAACAGAGATAACAAGCTTTAGTGTTCTAACCCGTTCACTGCTAACTGACGCATCGCTCCCCTCATGAAACAATACCGAAAACTAAACTAGCACACCTATATGAATTACCATATTTTTTGTATTTCTATTTTTTTCTTACCAAGATACACAAAGAAACGCCGATTTGAAATAGAATGATGGAAGGAATAACACCATTTGATTAATCGTGAGGAGGAGAGCGAAGATAGGGTTTGGTATACAAAGTAATGGTACGTATGGTGAGATGCATGGATAAAACAGATGAAAACAAAAGAAATTAGATCAATCACTAAATCAATCAAATCACGAAATCAACATTACCTCTCAGACAATAAAAAGAAATAATAATATGTTTAACTCTGCTCAAGGGATTCTGTTCAAGAGCGAAAAAAAATATCAATTACTGCTGAGACTTGAATAGCTTTCTTCCCACACTTTAATAATAGCTTTACACTCAGACGGCTCTTTAAACGTCTTCCCCTCTCACGAAGCCGTTCATCTTTCCTTTTTTCCAGTATCCGAAGCCTTCCTCCTATTCGTCTTCTTCCTCCTCCTCCTCCTTCTCCTCCTCCTCCTTCTGACCTTTTAATTTCATCTAATCCTTATATTCTTTCTCTTTACCCTTTATCCTCACACTATTATCTCCTCTGTTCCTCCATCACTCTTCACCCTCACACCTCCACACCCTTCTCTCACCACTTCGCTCTCTCCTCGTCAACCTTCATCCCCACACCCTTCAACCTCTCGCCCTTCTCCCGTCACCCTTCACCCTCACACACTTCCCTTCACCCTTACACCCCTTCACACTCATTCCCTTACCCCTTCACCCCCTCCGGAGCGCTGCGGGTCGTGTTTACAATCAACGTAGGAATCATGGTGGTGCCTGGGGCGGAGAGGCACGCGACTACTACCACCACCACCACTGCTGACACACACACACACACACACACACACACACACACACACACACACACACACACACACACACACACAAAGATGCGCCTTCCCCTATTGTCACTGCTGTTATGGGCATCCTCTTAGTGGCCGGAATCTCTCTTATATATATTGCCCTATCCTTCTTTTACCTCGGTTACATATCGGCCCATAAAGCAAGATCGGGATGCGAGTATTACATTAGGATGCATGCCGAGGCCCATGTCCACCAGCCTTTATAACCTACACGACACATTCCTATCGTGAGCCAGCGGAGTGCACTCGTCTGCCTTATCACCACGTTGCAAATAGTCTAATGTTACGTCCAGCGAATGAACCAAAAACCGCAGAACAAAACCTGGCCGTATGAAATCTCGCGCTAATGTTACGTCTACTAAATTAACCCAACCCACTTGCTCAAACTCTGAAGCCTCACGCACGTTTGTTTGTCCCTATCACTAAATAAGCGAGTGTTAGTCTGCTTCATCCAATTGGTCAAACCGGAGATGAAAAGAGCTATCTTCAGCCACCATACACTATTGTCCCTATCGCCAAATAAGTTCACGGTGGTGCCCTTGAAGTAACCAAACTGCTCAAACCAGCCATCAAAACAGCCGTCCAGAGTCCTGCACCACGGGACACCCCTGCACGGTAAGGCACCCCCTCCAGGCTCTACCACGCCCCCTCCAGGCCACTGACCCCTGTTTCGGCTCAAGTAATGGAAGTGTAGCAGTTCAGAGCTGCCTCACACTACCAATTATTGATAGCATCAGAATGGCCGGCCCATACCGTCCCTTCCTTCCTTCCTCCCTTCCTCGCTCATCTTCTCTCCTCTCCTTCCACTCGCCTCTCCACAATTAACTTTTTTTTTTAACTCTCTCTCTCTCTCTCTCTCTCTCTCTCTCTCTCTCTCTCTCTCTCTCTCTCTCTCTCTGGGGTAAGTGAAGTAATCTTTCATTTCATGTGTCTTCGGTCTCTATTCTTCTGATTTTATCTGACAACTCTCATTATTCTCTGTACTATTCGTAAACAGAAACCAATAACTACTCGACCACCAGGAGGAAGTAAGGAGTTTGTCCTACACACACACACACACACACACACACACACACACACACACACACACACACACACACCCGGTAGCTCAGTGGTTAGAGCGCTGGCTTCACAAGCCAGAGGACCAGGTTTCGATTCCCCGGCCGGGTGGAGATATTTGGGTGTGTCTCTTTCACGTGTAGCCCCTGTTCACCAAGCAGTGAGTAGGTACGGGATGTAAATCGAGGAGTTGTGACCTTGTTGTCCCGGTGTGTGGTGTGCGCCTGGTCTCAGGCCTATCCGAAGATCGGAAATAATGAGCTCTGAGCTCGTTCCGTAGGGTAACGTCTGGCTGTCTCGTCAGAGACTGCAGCAGATCAAACAGTGAAACACACACACACACACACACACACACACACACACACACACACACACCTTCAGAACTACATATGCACGGCGAGGAAAACGCAATAAGTCTTTTCTAAATAAAATGAAAAAGAAAAGAAAAACTCACTCCCTCATCTATAGGCCAACAAAGAAAAACAGACATATTGACTAACACTAAAAAACATAGGACAAAAAGTTAGACAATTTGAAATAGTTTACATCCACGTCGCTCTTTATCGCTCCAGTACATTACTGAGGTAAGAGAAAGGAATGAATGTGTCTATATACGAGTACTCCTCTCTCTCTCTCCCCTTTACTTTCCCTTTCTGAGTCCAGGGAGGCAGCGGGGCAGTAGGTAACTCAGTAGACGTTACTATTCTGTCACATCACCATTTAAATCTGGCTCGGGGGTCTGAGTGTGGCGGGTCGGACACGTCAATCATGGCTCGGGAGTCCATTTGGCTAATCATAAAAGTTCTGATTGCTGGAAGAAAGCTCTATGTAAATCAGGACTCGCTCCCTCTATCATCTCTTTATGAATGCCGGCACGCAAACCCTCCCTACAAGGTCCAGGGGAGGCGACTCTCACCCCAGCAGCCCCCAGCCAGTAGGCCCACGCGACCTGCCTCCCCACCCAGCCACCATGACGCACAACTCGTGGCACGCGCAGCTGTTCTCCTCGCCAGAGTTACCAATTCCATTCTAACGCACAGTAATTCCACAATCCTTATCTCTTGGTGCACTATCACCACTACTTCTCCAGATCCCTAAGCCCCACTGTCGAGCTCAAGCACAGTGTCACGTGAGTATTTCGAAGGCAAGGACTGTGATTTATGCATGACTAATAACGACTTGGTCACCTGGAGGCCAGGTGCACGTGTTGGGGGGAGTGCAAGTTCATCCCCGTCATCATCCCGCCCGCCGCCCGCCAGCATCAGTGAGGAACCCCCACTGTCCATCGCCCCACCCACCACCCACCCGTCACAGTAGAGGTGGCCGTCATGGTTTGAAATCAGGAAATTTGATACTTGAATGTGGAAATGACATACACGGGAGGCATATATGGGGAAGGAAAATGTTTTGATCTCTAAAGAACTTAAAATGAGGAAGAAAGATGTATTATAGATCATCTAAATATGAACTTATATGATGAAATGACTGACAAACACGAGAGCAATATGAGCAGTATTTGGGGAACAAAAAACACTGTAGATCTGTCAAGCGTCTCTCAAGCATCAATATCGCCCATTACGTTTCTCCTGACAGACACTCAAGGAAAACGCTTCCTCATCATGAACGACAAGGCGAGCAAAGCGAATCTTGCCAAGACCTTAATGGAAATGTTATCGCTTTCGGTGATAACTTGGGCCCCGTGGCCAGATGGTGCGGACAACTCTCTCTCTCTCTCTCTCTCTCTCTCTCTCTCTCTCTCTCTCTCTCTCTCTCTCTCTCTCTCTCTCGTCAGTCTTATATGCATCTACACGCTCCCGCTCCTTCCTTCCCCCAAATTGTATGTATGTCTGTACACACGTGCTGTCATACACCACAAAGGAGCCGCACAAGCCAGGAACAACGATGGTGTGTTCTGTTGATGCTTGTCATACTTAGTCCCGCTTGATGAATATTCCTGTCCTGTCTCACTCGCGTTTAAAGTACGGCCTTCCTGTGTGTGTGTGTGTGTGTGTGTGTGTGTGTGTGTGTGTGTGTGTGTGTGTGTGTGTGTGTGTGTGTGTGTGTGTGTGTGTGTGTGTGTGTGTGTGTGTGTGTGTGTGTGTGTGTGTGTGTGTGTGTGTGTGTGTGTGTGTAGCTTCATCCGTGGAAAACTGCTGGTTACCATCTGATCCTGAACGCAGGTGCACAGTGGTAAAAAATTTGAAGGCAATGGAAAAATAATAGGAAAAAAACATTCCTCACTACAAAGAGGGATTAATGGGTAGTTATAAGGAGGGTAAATAAAGGCATGTGTACGAGAAAATGATGTGCGATGCATATTGATTGTAGTCCATATTCTTCATCTCTTCCACACAAGACGAGTAAAAGTGAAAAAAAGAAAAGAAAGCAGGCAAACAAGAAAGAAAGGAAGAAAGAAAGAAAGGAAAGATTGCGAAAAGCAAAAAAACGGCAACGTCAAGAAGATACACGATTGCTGAAAGAAACTGTAGCAAGATTATGTTATTAATTGGTCCTCTCTCTCTCTCTCTCTCTCTCTCTCTCTCTCTCTCTCTCTCTCTCTCTCTCTCTCTCTCTATCTATCTATCTTTCCAAATCAAATTCTCTGATATGCAAAATGAAGATGTAATAAACAAATAGATAAATATATAAGCAAGGAAAAAAGCCAACAAAAAAAAATTAGACAAACAAACAAATACTTAAAATAAAACTCAGGTCATGATGACAAAAAAAAAAAAAAAAAGAAATAATAAATAAAATAACCTCAAAAAGCAAGGAGGGAAGGAGTAGACTATGGTCTGTGTGGCTGGAAAGGAGAGGAGAGGAGAGGACAGGAGAGGAGGGGCGGGCCGGGCCGGGACGGGGCGGGACGGGGCGAGGCCTAACAACTGTTATCACCTACAGAGACCTTATAGTCCCTGGCGCCACTATTGAGCATTTCACACGTGCGCTTATCGTTGCCTCTGATAGCGAGTGGCTGGCCAGACCCCTCGCCGCGGCACAGCACGTCACACCATCACTGACCACGCGTTTCTCATTTAAATCCAAACCTTACTTGAAGTCACTATGACAGAAAAGTATGTACCTACCTACCTACATAATTACAATGATTAATTACGTAACTAACTGATTGACTCACCAACTAACTAACTTAACGATAAATTAATAAACAAACAAATAAAAAGAGAGGAGATGAGAAGAAATTTTCACATTCTGCAGACATTCTTAAGTAATTTGTATTCTTATAATGACTATTTTTCATCGAAGGAGAGAGAGAGAGAGAGAGAGAGAGAGAGAGAGAGAGAGAGAGAGAGAGAGAGAGAGAGAGAGAGAGAGAGAGAGAGAGAGATAGTATCTTTATCGCTTCTCAATGACCCTCACTCCCCCAGCCACTCCGCTGCTGATAACTAAACGAAAAAAGATACAAAGAAAGACGCCGCGTAAGTTCCCTCACCCCGTTCGCTGGTCTGCTCCCTAATACACTGGCAAAATAAACAAAGGCGTGGCGGTGGTACGCTGCCAGGGAAGGGACAGCACCCAAGATAGCAAGAGGTCAAGAAGGAGGTGATTTTTCAAGGCTAACCAACATTAACCAGTGGAGAGCTAGATAACTACGTCTGATTTTTTTTTAATCAAAATCATTGGATTTATATAATGATGCACTGTCTCGATACAGGGATATCTCCTATGGCTAATTTAAATTAGGATCCGTATTCTGGCATGCTTTGTGTGAAGGAAAGATCTCTTGGAAATACAGCGTTAGCGAAAAGGGAAAGATTTTTCTCCTAAACAAAAAAAGAATGTTTTAAAAATGACGGTATAAACATAGAAGGGATTAAGTCAAATTTCTTTATAAACAAAAAGTTACATCAACAGATTACTAAAATAAATTAATACAAACACACAAATGAAGATTTTTTTTTCTAATCAAAGGAAATAACGATTTAAAAAAATGATATTTTTTAACAAAGGAATTAACTCTTACAATAATAGTCAGCATCAATTCAAATAAAGTCTCAGAACGCTCCATCTGACTGATCCTCGCGTGTCGACCCTGCGCCTAACCACAATCACGTCCCTTCCTTGTCTCCTCAAGTTTGCGTGCTGCTTCTAATGACTCGACAAACTACTCTGTGGTCCTGCCATCAATCACTGCTCACCTCTACCAAGTCTCTCCTTTACACAGAAAAAGGTAAAATCACAGCACGTTTCTCGATTACCTTAATTTGACGCTCCATCATCTTCCGTAGCTCTTGTTCACCTGTACGGAAAGAGAGACGATAGGTGAGTACAGGTAAGTGATCTTGTGCGGTTAGTATGGCTGGGTGAAAATTATCTTTGTTCTCTATCAAGTTTATAATAACTAAATAATAACTCAATAATAACTGAAATGCAAGCCTTGCCACTAGGTCTCAAATTCGACTCCGGTGTTGAGTAAAAATAAATTTCACGACTACGTTACAAAGAACTACAGATGGAACGAGAGCGACGCAGACAAGGGGTTTAATCAAGGAATAATTGCTTGCTACTTGGCCCTGGCCGATGAAGAAAAAGACAACTCTACCAAGGAAATTCCAAGTAGCTCTCAAGAATCTTAGCAAAAGGGACGACTTGGTGATTACACCAGCGGATAAGGGTGGAGGAGTCGTGCTGATGAAGAAAGAGGACTACGTAGTGAAGATGCTGGACTTGCTTAGCGACGGAGACACGTACAAGAGAGTGCACGCTGGATATGCCACACGCGAGGCCGAAAAATTCAAGAAGGTAGCTCGCATGATACTACTGAAGTCCGAACGAGGAAAACGACAGATTGGTCTCCTCGAGGAAGCCCCCAGACCTCCAAGAATGAAGGGTTTACCTAAAATTCATAAGGAGGGATTCCCCATGCGGCCCATCACGTCGGGTGTTGGCAGTGCACCTCATCGCCTAGCCAAACGACTCGCCAAACCTCTCTCCGGACTACTAGGATCTATCAGCGACGCTCACCTTAAGAACCCATCGGACCTCATCTCTCGCCTCAAAGACGTGGACTTCACAGGAAAAAGACTAGCCAGCTTTGACGTGAAGGCACTTTTTACTAACGTACCAGTGAGTGGATGGTGCCATGGACGCAATAAGAAGAGCTCTCGACAGTGTTAGTGATAAATTGTTACCTCTAGATAAAAATGATTATGTGGAACTAGTGTCATTGTGTGTCAATTTCGGTGCTTTCGAGTTTGAAGGTGCGGAATATGTGCAACACTGCGGATTAGCAATGGGATCACTCTTACCCCTAAGTGCAGTGATAGCGTCATTATTTGTGGAGGCACTCGAGGTGGATAGCTTTGTGCCCATTATGGGTAATGGATGTAGGTGGTTACGATACGTGGACGATGTGTTGATGATAATCCCAGATAAGCGCAGTGTGGAAAGTAAGCTAGACTTGTTAAATGGTGTTAGAAGTGACATTCAATTTACAGTAGATGGAGAGGAAAATTCCTTTCCTCGATACGTTAATACATCGATGCAATGATAAAGCTAAGTTTTCAGTGTACAGAAAACTCACCAACAAAGACGATATCATCCATTACTTATCCCACCACAGGCCTAGACCGAAATATGGCGTCGTCCTTGGTTTCTTCCTACGAGCGCTGAGGATCTGTAGCGATGAGTTCCTGGTAGAGGAGCTCCTGTATATAAATAAAGGCTTCGAGAGACTTATGTTCCCGCACGGTCTACTGCAACGTTTACAAGCCAAGGCAAAGTCCATATAAGAACGACCGCCTAAGGCTGAGAAGGAGAAAAAGAAATACCTGATAGTTCCTTACAGCAGGCAGGCTCAACCCATCACACGCCTAGAAAGAAATGGGATCAACATAGCATATGCTGCAGGCAGAAAGTTAGGAAACTTGGTATCTGCAGCGAGTAGAAACAAGAAAGAAGCGAAGGACAGCATCATCTACAGCATCCCATGTGGGGGCTGCACAGCCAGCTAAATCGGGGAAACTTCCCGTGGCCTAAAAAAAAGGCTATACGAGTATAAATACGATCTCCGGCGACACGCAACTTCCAACTCTCTAGTCGTTCACGTAGACAGCCATGGACATTTACCAAACTGGGAGGGAGCCAGAATACTCCACGATCGACTGGACAAAAACACGAGAAAACTGCTTGAGTCGGCATACATCAGCACAGGGAATGTTACCAACCACAGGGAAGGTTCTGTGCGGATACCGAGGATGGCGGCTAAGCTTACCCTCTCGGATTTCCGCCAATCACGGGCCGTCATTCCCAGCCACCCGGCAGGCTGACTCGCCAATGTATAATATAAGCTGACGTTTTCCGTTTGCCTGTACACAGCTCTCAAGACGACAGGCGAGAGAACATCTTCTCCGACGACGTACCATGGCAAGTCCCGCAGACCACCCTGGACTTGTCAAATGTTACAATGTGAAGGCAGGATACGGGTTTATCCAAGACCTTAGAACAGGAAAAGATGTATTCTGCCACGCATCTAGCCTCACCCGGTCTCTTAAGGACCAGCCTCCCAGAGAAGGAGACCAAGTTCTTCTCGCCATCAGGGAGGGCAAAAAGGGACCAGAGGCAAGGGATGTGGTGCCCGTCGGCTCAAATCCTAACCCCGTCACGAGCAGTCAGCACACACCACGCAAGCCACAGAGAGAGGAGGACATACAGGCAAAAGTGTTAGCCTGTATCTTTACGGCCAAGGCCTTAGCAGGATCGGACCATCGCCGCCTGCAGGAGCTAATACCTACCATCTTGCAGCACAATGGCTTGCCAGCCATTCAAGTTCCGCTAAGCGCCCTGGCCGCCCCTAACCGCTCCAATAGGAGTCGCTCTCGCCGAGACCAGCCCGGGACCGAGATGCGGAGGACAAATACTACCACACCCGAGTTGGCTCTTGATCTCCACCAGCACCAAAATAAACCTCCAGCCGGTGAAGAAGACGAAGAACCTCCAGCCGTTGAAGACCAAGAAGAAGACGAGGAGGCTAACGGTGAAGACGGAGAAGAGGAGTAGACGACCACGACGACGATGAAAAAGAGGACATGAAAGTCCTATCCACGAACGAGGACGACGCACATCCCTCCGCGGCCACCAAACCAGCCCAGCCCCGCAAAGAAAACTCAAGCAGGGCCCAAGAGCTTCCCGCAGCAGTATCCCATCCACGCAGCAGGCTCAGCGGTGTTGAGGATACAAGCTCAAACGACGAGGAGGACACACATCAACACCGACTGCCGCCTACAGAACACGTGGTTACCAAGGAACCCCATCCCCAACCAGACAACCAGCTAGAAAAGGATGGCTGGGTCACGAAGAAGAAGCGGCAACAGAAGGTGAAGGTTGCTGATCCACCGCCTTCCCAGACGACGAACCCCAAGCCCAGACCGACAACTACACCGGCCGCTGCCCTCCGCGACTCTTCAGCCATCAGGAGGATGCGCCACGAGAACAAGTCTGGGCCGGTCTGTGAGGCAGCACTGAACGGCTACTACTACCACGACGAAGAAAGATACATTGGGATAATCGCGGGATACAACGAAGACGATTTCAAGAGTTACCGGTATCCATCGAGAAGAAAATACCCGAAGATCGTGCAGTGAAAGTGGTGGCAGTGTAGTGAAGCTAAGCCTTCTATGTAATTATTTGTTTCTCTCCTTTTTCTTATATATATCATTATGTTTTTCCTTTGTTTTTGTTTTGCTTTTATTTTTATTTATTTATTTTTTTTTTTTGTTAACATGAAAAACAGCAGGCTAGCCCGCCCAGCGACTTTGTACTTTTCTGTATTTCTGTTTTTGTGCTTGTACTGCCTTGTTTGTATCTCCCCCTTCTTTCTCAATAAACTTTGAAACTTTGCCTGTGCACTCTCTCTGAAGATGGTCTTGTGACGGGAACGTTAGAGGAAGATAATAAAGTACCTTGTCTCAACTTGTGTTTTCTTACCACTCAATACTCAGTTTATAATAGGTATTATTTTTTACTTCAATTATCATTGTGCATTCATTGTAGTGAATTCGGAGGATAATGACGATTGTGAGTGTGAACGCATGTATTTTTGTATGTATGTGCGTATGTATGAATGTATATAGTATGTATAATTAGATGGACAAAGAGATTAACTAATGTATGTGTGAATGTATACAAGTATACATCGACATATATATATCTACTTGTTAATGCATCATTTTAACTGTCTAAGCTTTTATCTCCATATGCCAACCATCACCATTTACTTTTCAGTCACGGGCTAACACACCGGTTAGCATAAGTGCACATAAATTTCCCTGCAAAAGATGTGTTAATGTGTATTTTTTTGTACCATAAGTTAAAACAAAGCCGACGTTATGAGAAGGAACAAAAGGAGCAGGAGGAGGGATGCAAATGGTGAATAGGGAGCGAGATAAGCAAGCGACATGGTAGAGAGGGAGGAATGGAGGCTGTGGGAATGTTGGTGCTCTGGTATGATGAAGAATGCTAGTAATGACTCATGTTCCAAGGACAGACGGAAGGAGAAAGTTCGAGGGAGGGAGTAGTGGAGAGAAGGGATGCTATTGTAATCTGAATAACGAGCAATTGAATTCACATAATTTCGAACAAAAATATGGAAAAAAGGAACAATTGCTGAATACCTAAATAGTCTTCATGTTGTGTAAGATCTTAGTACAAGCCATTAATGTCATGTTGATGTCGATATAGGCTTTTATGAATGTGAAAAGCCAAGAGAGTTGTTACTCTATACTGTCTAAATTGAAAGCCGATAGAATAATGATGTACGTGGCAAACTGAAATAAATTCTATTGTTTAAAGTAAACGACGCAAAGTTAATAGATATACTTTTCTAACTGCTTGAGAAGAGTTATGCTGAATGAAATTGAAGTCCATTAAAAAAAAGCCATTGTCTAAATTTAAATTCAAAATCAAAATTTACAATGTATGGATTTAAAACCCTGAGAAAAATTACACAGTCCAACTTTAAAACTCTGAGAAGGTACGTCCCTGTTTACGTGCGAGGAATCATTGACCTCCAACAAAGACTCGGGCCACAGACAAAAGCGCACCACTACACGTAATATAAGTTAATCAGATTCTCACGGTGTACAAAGAGACAACGGTGGGGAGGTAATGGAGGTTGTGGGGACTCCCTCTACCTGCCTCCTTCCCCTCCCTCCTCCCCCCATCCCTTGACCCAGCCACCCGAGCCACCTCAACCCTCTCATGTCGCTGTCCCCCGTCCCTCCTCCGGCCCATCCGCGCCCCCATCATCTCCCGCCCGCATGAACACCGTGACGATGCCGCCCGCCAGGTGATGCAATGCTCCCCAAGTCCCCGCCCCCAACCCCACCAGGTGAGCATGACGCAAATTGTGATGTTACACACACACACACACACACACACACACACACACACACACACACACACACACACACACACACACCATCACCACCACCACCAGCATTTAATTCAAACAGAAGATCAGAGGAACCATGTTATTGTTAATTCTTAATTCCACCACGTGTTGTAATAGTTAAATCTGCTCGTGCGCGACAAAGTAAAAACAGAAAGAGTGTGGAGAGTGCAGGTCACAGGTGAAGTAGAAGGCGCAGAAGACAGAGTAAGGTGGAGACTGGTAATAAATTCTTATGATTACAATGGGAAGCAACGGAAATAATATAAGTGATAGAAGAAATAATAAATAGAAAAAAAAGTTATATGTAAACGTAATGAAATAAAAGTAATTACATACCATAAAACTTCACGATAAAAGAATAAACACAACAAAACACCATGAAATTGAGAAAAAGCAAAATCACGAGTAACAGAGAAAGTCAGATGTCTTGAAAATTCGCAAGAAGAAATTTTAACTAAAGGTGAAAATCAAATATAAACAAAACAACAATAGCAGAGAAAATTAGAACATATGGTAATAGAAGAAACATAAATACAAACTTGGAAAAAAAAATAACAAACCAGCGCTAACAGGAGCTATGACCAATCTCGAATGATACACATAGTGACTAAATAAAAGGCATAAACGTGTGTGGTAATATCTAAGGTAAGTGGAAACAGGCACTATGAGATCATGGCAAGCGGGGAACGGGGAAAAAAATTACACGAACTCCAATAGAGAAGAGGTCAACATTGATTAATGTGAAAGGCCAGCTGGGTGAAATAATAGTTTGAATATTCTGTTATCTTAGATTAGAGGTCTGATAAGAACACCCATGAAATAAATTCAAATAAGAACTCAATAACACACCACCACTTCGATTAAGTAAAGTGAGAGTGGTGAGGAAACAAAAAATATATACATATAATACCAGAAAAAAAAGTGAAGCAAAAGTGGAAAAGGCAATAAAATCAGAATAAACATTATGAAAAATAAAACTGCTAAACAAAAAAAACTTACTTTAATACTAAGCACAAAAGAAGAAAACAGAAACAAATAAGTGCTAGAAATGCAGGAGGATTAAAAACCTGCAATCAAATATCACAAGAACAAGGATAAACAGAGAATGCCGTAAAACATCGAGGATTGAAAAGAGTCTTTTCGTTGGAAAACGGCAGTTATGCAGAAAACACCAAATGAATGCCGGAAAAAAAATATAATGACAAATAGTCAAGAAAAGACAGTATAAAGAAAAATTAATAAATAAACAACTTTTGAAAGTCAATAATCGATGTAGTAAACTGAGATGTCAAAAGGTAGACCTCATCCACTAAACATTCAATAATGCAAATGAAAAAAAAAGTTGAAAATACAAGTTAATTAGGATGTTCAGGAAGAGAATGCAGTGGCGCAGGAGTCACCTCAAGGAATACCTACAAAAACCTAAAGGTGGGGACTGGCAATGAATGTTATGAATAGCCTTTAATTCATAATTATGATAAGAATCTCTGCGGCACCAACAGCTGGAAATTCGTTAGGCGATACTTATACGAGAAGTAAATTCAGCATAGAAAGAACTACAGGCTCCAAATAAGAAGACCCAAGGGAGAACAAAGAGAACAAATAGTTTCATAAGTTGTTTCACAATAAGACGGAAAAGAAGAATAAAGAATAAATCAGAAAAGCAAAAGGGAGTGAGGCATGAAAGGAAACGAGTCAAAGTATGTAGAAAAATATATAGGCAGAGCAAACAGTTCCGTCATTTAAGACAAAACACACACACACACACACACACACACACACACACACACACACACACACACACACACACACACACACATAGTAAAAAGTAATAAAAGGCAAAAAAGCAAATACGAATAAAAACAATAAGCCAAAAGAAATAAAAAAAAAAGTAACAACTACGAAGGCAGAGCTTGAAGAATCCTTGAAAATTAGAATATGAGAAGTGCAACAAGTAATCTCATAAAAAGCAAACCATAAAAATAAATATACTAGATGCAAAAACAATCACAACTGTACCTAAACTCTTCACCTGTAATGGAAATATAAGACATTTACACGTTAAACTTAATAAACAAGGATGAAAATAAGATAAAAACGATGTTGCTGAGGGGGGGGTGTGACGGGAGGGGAGGGGATGGGATGGGAGGGAAGTGGTGATGGTGACATTTATGGTGGGGTTAGTTGAGGGTTAGTTGAGGGGAAGGGGAGTAGAAGTAATGATGGTGGTATATCAGTAAAGAAATGTGGTGAACGATGGTGAAAAAGGTGATGGAAATAGTAGAGGGAATGGTGGTGATAGTGAAAGTGGTAGTGGTGATGAATGTGATGATATTTTTTTTTTTTTAATGAAGTTTATCTTTATTTTCATGAGATCTTTCTTTACAGCATGGTACCGTTTCCTTTTCTTCCTGTTGGCTTCTGGATGGAAGGATGGGTGGATGAGGAGGAATATTCTTCTGTACCATCCTGACCCTCTTACTAATAGTTAGGTTAGAATAGTTATCCTAACAGCCTAATTACATCTTAGGTTCCGTTTCTGCTTGGAATTCCTTTTTACTTCTTAATATGATGATGATGATGATGATGATGATGATGATGATGATGATGATGATGATGATGATGATGATGATATAGGATGATGATGATAAGGATGATGGTGATGATGACGATAGAAATGGTAGTGGCAAAAGGAGAGGTGGTGATGATGGTGATAGTAAAAGAGGACAGTGGCTTGGTAGAGGTGTGATGGTGACAGCTGCATTAGTGATAATGATAGAGAATGATGCCAGTAGAAGTAAAAGTCGTAGTAAAGGTGATGACGGGGAAAGTAGAGATGGAGGTGAGCGAAGGTGATGGCAATAAAGGACGTGAAGCGGCAGTGGGGTGTGGGGATGTGCTGGTGGTGGCCGTGGTGGGGAGGGATGCTGCTGATGGTGGTGGCGGCGGACACACCCTGGGGCGCCAGGTGGTGGTAGCGGTGAAGGAGAGTGAGGGAGAGGGCCTCCGCAAGGGTTTAGGGAGCGAGGCGAGGGTCCAGGGCCAAGGAGGCGGCAGGTGAGAGGGAAACACCTTGGCAAGCTGCGGGCCGAATGGGAACCTATGAATTATTACAATATATGGTTCTCTTAGTGTCGCCCAAGGCTAGTATGATGGGCCTCCACATGTGATTAATATTACGAGAAGCCTCAACCGCAGCACAACCTTTAATACTGGGCTGCTACCGGGCAGCCTGGCAAGAACTTAACTCTTGTAAATGTGCCCGTTATCAAGACATTAGTTTCTTCCCCTTAGTAGTTAGAGAAGTGTAATCAAACGGTCTAAGGAGAGCCTAAATATTTGTTAGTGTTTGTTATCCTGTGTTCTTCGTCATATTAAGGGTCGTATGCTTTTACTATTTTCTTAATGTTAAAATATTCGGAAGAGCCCTTTTTATACATTTTGCATATGAAACGTTCTAACTTAACAAGCAACACTGTCCAACACTGTCCACCAAGCAGTACGAGTCAAGTCCAAACTGTCGTCAAAACGAGGAAATATTACATGAATTGCAGTGCACGTGTCAAGAGGAGCAGCAGCTGCGGGGACAAGTGCTAAGGTGAACGGATGGGCAGCTGCGCGGCATCAACTGTTAACTAAAACTCTCAATGACACTCACCATGGTTCCTGGTTTTGTGGGACAGCTGGAAAGGAATGTGGGTCATCCCACTAATTGATTATGTGAGTGTAGCTACAACACTCAGACGTGAGGGCTTGTAGCTCCCTGATGAGTCACAGACTTCCTGAGGTTGAAGCATTCTAGGTCATTTCAAGGCCTTCGCGCCATGGTGTTGGTGTCTCGCGCTGCTTTACTGGATGTCTCACTACGACAATGCAGCGCTATTTTTTTCATAACATAGTTATGAATTACACATCTATGTAACTGTAGTTAAGTATTTCTTATCTTAACCTCTGAAACTAAGAAATACGAAATATTCAAGAGAAATATTCATTATCAAATTTTTAATGAGGGAATCGCGAGGAAAAACCCGGAAGCGCGAAAGTTCCAAAGCACCGTGGTACAATTATTGATTAACTGTATCAGAGAGAGAGAGAGAGAGAGAGAGAGAGAGAGAGAGAGAGAGAGAGAGAGAGAGAGAGAGAGAGAGAGAGAGAGAGAGAGAGAGAGAGAGAGAGAGAGAGAGAGAGAGAGAGAGAGAGAGAGAGAGAGAGAGAGAGAGAGAGAGAGAGAGAGAGAGAGAGAGAGAGAGAGAGAGAGAGAGAGAGAGAGAGAGAGAGAGAGAGAGGTATCGAGGAATCAGGCGAGTGCAGGAGCCTGTAGAGTACAGGTGTTGGTGAAGGACAAGTGCGGGTGGCAGGTGTTGGGTGGCCTCCCCACAACCCGGCCTCGGCCGTGGTAGCCTTCCTGTCTCACCACCACCCGCCGACAACCGCTACACGTCCTCATTAAGCTAAATCAAAATACGAAATATTCATTTGCCTCATTAGCAATCAACTTGGCTATGTCCTGAGAGGAAGGAGGATGCAACACTTTACGTAACATCCATTACAAGAACACGTACGGGACGTGAGGGCCGCAGCGGGACTTGCACACGTGTCTGACAACCACGTCAAACAACTCACTGTCTTGCACACCTTTGTCTGTGGCCTCTCGCCTTACTAGGGCCGGTGTGGGGCAGATGCTGGTGCAGTGTGGCGAGAGGAGGGGAGCGGGTACGTGCGTACGTACGATGAAGAAATATGTCCTTGATAAATAAAATATCGTTCCTTTTGCCATCTAGTCTTTAAAAACATTATTATTATTAATGTATGCAAGTTTTTCATTTAAGTTTCTGAAACAAATTTGCAGATCATAAAATGTTAATCTTATATTTCCTTTCATTGGCGCAGAGTATCTGGAAGTCACAACAGATAAACAAGTTTTGCAACAAATTAACTTGAATGAAAAACTGCATATCACCAGGATGCGGTGGGAGAAAGCACTACATTGTCGTCACGCAGACAGGCAGGGGTGATGCAGGCAGTATAAGTAGGCTTACAGCCAGTGAGGAGGAAGTGACTGTTAGAGTGGAGGCAGGTGTTGGATCGATACAGGTAAACCCTCGCCTCGTTAGTCCACGTAAAGGAAGGCAGGTGTGAGGAAGATAAAGTGCAGGTGTGTCATAGTGAAACAAGTGTCGAGTGAGGTGCATCGGAAAGCAGGTGAGAAGCACATGTCGATGGTGGTGCAGAAAATATCAGTACAGGTGTACGCAGGTGCCGTGTAGCACGGATGCAGGTGATAGCACGGGCCAAAATACCTGTCTAGCATTGTGAGGAAAAAAAAACTGCTCCCCAGTGAACGTTACTGAGATGAACTTCTCTCTCTCCCCCCTCCCTCTCTCTCTCTCTCTGAAATACTAATAAACAAGCAAATATTTATTTATCAATTCATAGTCATACAGAATGACATATATACGTACACACATATGGACATACATACATAATAGGAAAACATACATATTGATACAAAGTAAGAAAAAAAAGGAAAGAGAAGTACGCATAAAGCAAAGTAATACATAAAATTAAATTACGCAGAAGAGAAGTCTTATACAATACTTAACATTTTACGGAAACACGTAAGATTTCGAACAAAGGTCACAAGTTTACTTGCCGTCCTACTTTTTTTCTACTTAACTGAAAACTTCAGTAAATACAATATCGTGGCCTAAATATTGACAAATTCATGAGTGATGGCAAAACATTCGACATTCAGCATCTTCTGTGAAATATGGAGATATGGAGATTTGAGTGAAAACAGCAGCTGATGACTGAGAATCCTGAATACTTGGTGGCAAGTATTGTGGAGGCTGGTGACGCGAGTCGCTTGTGGCCATGGACTGGTGGAGGCAAGAGGTGGAGGGGGAAGGGCAGAGGACTGGAGGATTGGGGAGGTGGTATTGAGGATGGAAGAGTCAGGGTAGAGTGGCGCCAACCAAGGCGCGTGCGCACCTGGCCCACCATCTGCCACGTGCTGCCACCGCACCACCAACAAATGGCCTTACTTTTATTACATTATTATTCAAAGTTAAGATTTATTTTCTCCTTCTAATATACTTGATTGTCCTTGGTAAAACTTTGTCTTCGAGATGTTACAGTTGAAACACAT
>NC_059271.1:20779699-20784699 GCF_017591435.1 Portunus trituberculatus | reverse complement strand
ATCATTCCTTACATATTTACGTTGAAGGAAGAAACAACTATAACTCTAGCTAATAAAACAACTTGACATTATTACAAGGCTGTTTCAGATAAAAAAAAATAAGTGTTACCGTATGAAAATTGTAAAACAGGATTCTAATCAGCAAATATTAACACGTTCCCACTTGGCCTTTGATCTTCCCGTCAAAAACCAAGCATAAGAGATTCTCGGAGACTGACAGCAACTCTCCTTCACAACAACCTTAAACGGACACAACACAACGATCAAGCAGAAAAACTGAAAACTAACATAGCTACACTGAATATGGTGACTTTAATTTGTAAACTCAAAATAAAGTTAAAAAGAGACAAAAAAAAGATCAAGACAAAAATAAAGATCGTTCCACCTCACTATCCAAGTACCTGTAGGATGATTCTCTCTTGCAGAAGGCGGCACGGAGACCCACTGTTTGCACGCCGCCTGCCTAGTCATCCCTACACGCGCACATGCAACTTATAGCCCTGTAAGTAACCAAACAGCTAAGTCCTGCCGTGCAAACATCCTTACCGGGGACTGGCCAAGGAATAATGCTGGCAAGGAAGCGCAGGACCAACGTATCACTAAAGGACGACGGTGACAATGGGCCGACAAGTCATTTGGTACAGGAATAAAACAGTGGGTGGCAGTGGCGGTGGTGATGGTGGTAAAGAAGGGTGTTGCAGTGGAGATGATGATAGTGATGGAGAATGAAATGATAGTGAGTGAGGGTGGTGGTAGTGGTGGTGGTGGTGGAGACAAGTGGTGATGCTAAGTAGTAGTAGTAGTAGTAGTAGTAGTAGTAGTAGTAGTAGTAGTAGTAGTAGTAGTAGTAGTAGTAGTAGTAGTAAAATGGGTAGTTGTAGCTAAGGTAGTGGTGGTTAAGGCAGAGGTGATGATACAGTGACAGTGTTGGTTGCGGTGGTAGAAGCGTATGTGGCGGAGGATGTAGTAAAGGCGGTGTTGTGCCAAATGGGCTTCAAACACGCAGTCGCATGAAGCACTGCTCCCTCAGGTACATAAATCACCGCCTGGTCGTGCTGACAAGGCAAAGTAATGGCGTCTTGGCGCTGGGTACTTTGTTGGTGGAGTAACAAGACTTAAGAACAAAATGCCAACGAAAAAGAAACTGAGAAGTGTAAACATGAAGAGGAAGACACACATAAAAAAAAGGGTGGAGCTGTTGAGGCTGTGAGGATTAACAGATAATAATTAAGGCTGCAATAGTAAGGTGAAGCGTAAGGGCAGGGGCTGATTAACTCACGGTGATAGGGAGTGAGGGTCAAACGGCTTACTTCTAAAAAGAGCAGAGGTTATAAGGATGATGGTCAGCAGGGGCGGTGGTTGGAAGGAGGAGGACTGGAAGGGATAGGCGCTGAGGGGGTGAGGGGAGAGCAGGTGCCGGGTGGGGAAGCTGGCTGAGATTTGAGCTTGAGGGGATGACAACAAGTGGGCGTCGGCCGGCTTTTGTGTGTGTGTGTGTGTGTGTGTGTGTGTGTGTGTGTGTGTGTGTGTGTGTGTGTGTGTGTGTGTGTGTGTGTGGGCGGGAAATGGGGGGGAGGGATGACGGTTGTAAGGTGGTTGGTTGTTTGTACGTCAGGTTCTTAAGGTTCTTTATCAAGCGTAGCACTGTCTTGAAGCGAGGGTGCGGGCGCCTAAGGTTTGGTTCATTGCCATGCGCCTCACCGGCCAGCCTCCCCCGGGCGGGACTAGCTGAGATTGCAGCAACGTTGTGGAGCCGCCCCTCCGCATTGCCCACTCCGTCCATGTCGGCGTTTATTTTCGTTTTCTTCGCTCATACGCCACTTCCCGGGACAGCTGCGCCCTAAAATTGTGACCCATGTTTGTAGAATGCAGAGAAAGGGTGTTATTTTTCATGTCAGAGACGCATTAAAGAAAGGGAGACTGTTTACTTTCCCACCTACTCGATCGCCAAGCTGGCAAGAGTGTGAGAGTTGCTTTGCTGTGATTTGAGCTGGGACGACCGGCGCCCAGGCTCTATTTGTCTGTTCGTCATCCTTGTTTTTCCTGTCACAACCATATTTTTGCACCATTTGCTTAATTTCTTCACGATTGGGTGTTATCACGAGACTGTGCAACTTCTTATCCACTGATCTCAGGAAACGGAAGGACCCCCTGCGAGTTTTCCCCTTTGAGAGCACGGAAGATGGGGCGTGTTCGGTGTCGTCTGCCAATGGGAAGCACCTGCCAACTTTTTTTTACATAACCGCGAAGTGAGGTCAGATGAAGGACACTTTGATGGGTCATGCTGGTACCTGGGCACTTCGGGGGAGGCTCGCTCGTTATGGAGGGGGCGGCTGCCACGTCGAGGTTGCAAGGGCGATGGCCGAGGTGTACAAGAGTGACTTTAAGGGCATGACCTTGGGGTCGCTGCAGGCTGCTGAAGGAGAGGCTGACAGAAGGGACCGGCACGTTGCAGAATTATCTTCCAAGACACTTCCCTGTGCCCGCCCTTCAGCCTGTTCAGCCTGTCTTGCCCCTCCCTTCTTGTCTGTCACCCCTGTCTTCCTCCTGGTTATCCACGTTCTGCTATCCACTGGCCTGCTATCTTCCTGTCTGTTTCTTTGCTCAACTGTCAATCTTCGAGTGTGCCCTCCCAGCACCAATGAGGCTGTGACCTCTAGGGCAGAATTGAATTATGGAATGAAGACATTGCTGAAAAGCGACGAGAATAGCATCCAAGGGTGGTGGTGGTAGTGGTGATAACAACTACAATAATAATGATGATCATAATAATAATAATAATAATAATAATAATAATAATAATAATAATAATAATAATAATAATAATAGATAATAACAATAATAATAATAATAATAACAATAATAATAAAAATAATAATAATAACAATAACAATAATAATAGCAATAATAATAATAATGAGGATAATGATAATAATAATAATAATAATAATAATAATAATAATAATAATAATAATAATAATAATAATAATAATGATAATAATAAAGAGTAAAAAAGGAAAACTAAGATAATTACTCATATGCCTTTTTGAGCAGAAACAATGAAAAGATGATGAAAAATGTAATGATAAGAATTCCACGAAGGCCTGATAGTGATTAAATGTAAACAAGTGTACAGTATTTTTAAAAATTTCTTGTAACACACACACACACACACACACACACACACACACACACACACACGCGCGCGCGCACACACATTTGGTAGCCTTAAGTTTGCAAGGTCACAATTCCTTGGCTTCAGTTCCGTGCCTATTCTCAGCCAGCCGACCTTTGCCCCTGCGTGTGAGGACAAGGCTGAAGTGGCTCTGCTGGACCACGGATTTCTGCTTAAGTCTCTTTGTAAGTGAAACGAGCGTGCTAAAAACTTCACCAGCGAGATGCTACTGACACCATGATAATCTAAAAAAAAAAGTTACTATTTTGAAGAGAAGCTTTGGGTCTGAGTCCTGACGATCTTGCGGCTCAGTAGAGAGAGAGAGAGAGAGAGAGAGAGAGAGAGAGAGAGAGAGAGAGAGAGAGAGAGAGAGAGAGAGAGAGAGAGAGAGAGAGAGAGAGAGAGAGAGAGAGAGAGAGAGAGAGAGAGAGAGAGAGTGTGTGTGTGTGTGTGTGTGTGTGTGTGTGTGTGTGTGTGTGTGTGTGTGTGTGTGTGTGTGTGTGTGTGTGTGTGTGTGTGTGTGTGTGTGTGTGTGTGTGTGTGTGTGCATGATCGCGCGCTTGTCCAAAAAAACGAGAATGATGTACTACTTGAATTGCAGTAGCAGCAGCAGCAGCAGCAGCAGCAGCAGCAGCAGCAGCAGCAGCAGCAGCAGTAGTAGTAGTAGTAGCAGTAGCAGTAGCAGCAGTACCAGCAGCAGCAGCAGCAGCAGCAGCAGTAGTAGTAGTAGTAGTAGTAGTAGTAGTAGTAGTAGTAGTAGTAGTAGTAGTAGTAGTAGTAGTAGTAGTAGTAGTAGTAGTAGTAGTAGTAGTAGTAGTAGTAGTGGTGGTGGTGGTAGTAGTAGGGCCGGTTGTACGTGGTAGTAATACCAGTAATAGTATCAGCCATCATATCTCTTTCCTTATGCATTAGATTCAATATTATTCAATGACCGTGTAGTGGGCCGTAGATACCTCGCCTGGATGATATATGGCCAGTCGACTCCAACCATTCCTCCTCCCCTCGCTCCCTCCCTACCTCCCACTATCTCTTCCTCAACCCTTCTACCCCTCCCTCCCTCCCTCCCTCCCTCTCCTTTCTTCTATCATCCTGCCTTTCCATCCACTCAACACCCAGCCTTTGAACCAGTTGCCGCTCTCCCCTCCCTCCTCCATCCACCTCTCCATCTCCTCCATCCCCTTTAAGCTCTCCTCGCCTTGCAAAACTAGTCTGATGCAGGAAAGCTAGTGGGGGAAAGAGGTTTGTCCTGGTTAACTTGTCTTCCCCCTTATTTATAACTCATATCACTACCTGGACTTTTCATGCAGCCGGTATCACAATGGGTAGGTTTCTTTGAGCAAAATTACTGACAAATGGCTTTTTTTTTATTTTTAGCTGAGCAGGAAAATAGAAAAAAGAAATCTATATGTGACCAACAACGTAACGGGTTTTTTTTTTTCTAATGTATGAAAGTCAAGGATTTTAGAAGTTACATGCAAAAATAGACAACAATAAGGAAGAAAAGAAAAACACTATAAAAGGAATCAGAAGTAACTAAAATCTATACTTTCCCTCGCACAATTATTTCACATAGCAATGTTCGCAATGATAGCGATTTTGACGAAAGGCTAAGAAATTATCAGTCAGCATTGGCAGAAGAGGAGGAGGAGGAGGAGGAGGAGGAGGAGGAGGAGGAGGAGGAGGAGGAGGAGGAGGAGGAGGAGGAGGAGGAGGAGGAGGAGGAGGAGGAGGAGGAGGAGGAGGAGGACTTTAACATTATTTAGCCAGTCACTGACCAGACTCAAAAATGTCAGCCAGTACTAAACTTGCCCAAAAACAAGTTGTA
>NC_059271.1:20722199-20769699 GCF_017591435.1 Portunus trituberculatus | reverse complement strand
AGGCGAGGCATGCACAGGGCGGGGCGAGGGGTGTTGTGGCCGTGTTTGGGTGGCTCGTCCCGGGGGCTGCGCGGGTCATGAGCACAAGCGACGGAGCGGAGGCAAAAACGTGACCTGAGTTATGTGGGAGCAGGTTTATAAGGAACCAGACAGAGCAGGGACATGATTGCTGCAGGACACCGGAATACCTTTATTGAAAGGAATGGACGATGTCACTGCACTACACTACGAACTTGTCACATGTACAAAAAAACACACACAGACACACACACACACACACACACACACACACACACACACACACACACACACACACACACACACACACACACACACACACACGGACATAACCGCATTTCTCTCAGCGCATGTAAGGAGATATTAACTAGTATAAATTTAACTGAACATTATTTCTAAGCAATTACCTGCCTGAGTAAACCATGTTGAACAGCAGTTGAGATATAACGCATCAATTTCAAAGAATCATGTACGCACGAAGGACAGCCAATCCTAATACAGGAAACAGGACGATCATGTGGAAAGATAAAAAAAAAAAAAAAAACTATAACAACAGCTTCTAAGATAATAAATAACTGCGCAGCGCATTCCAATTCAGCAAGTCACCCGTCATTAAGAGAAGACGAAATTTTACTTTACGCAACGCTGCTCTCGCAATTGCAGATGCTTCAGCTTATGCCTCCCAACCCAAATAAAAACTGGCAAGGGGGACGATTATAATAGCATTACCTTGAAGTGTAATAAAAAAAAAATCAAGGGAGACGTGTTGTTGTGGTTTCTCCTGTTTCTGCAGTGCCTTCGTAGTGGTATGACTGCCACAGTGTGCCATCACAGTGTCCTAATACTCTTGCTGCTGTTGCTGTCGTTACAGCTATATACTTTGATAGAATGGTAAAAGACGGTTTTGTTGGGGAAAAGAGGAGAGAAGATGGATTGTGTGAAGCAAATCAGATGTGCTCGATTTTAGTTTAAATAAAACAAACAAATGAAAATGACAATAAATGGAGTGACACACAAACACATGCGTACGCACAAGCAAGCGCCAACAAGCAAGCAAACACCAAAACACACACACACACACACACACACACACACACACACACACACACACACACACACACACACACACTACTATCCATAGATTTATATCAACAACTGTGAAAGTACCTTCCCTTTAAATGTGTGTGTGTGTGTGTGTGTGTGTGTGTGTGTGTGTGTGTGTGTGTGTGTGTGTGTGTGTGTGTGTGTGTGTGTGTGTGTGTGTGTGTGTGTGTGTGTGTGCGTGTGCGTGTGCGAACAGCCGGGGCGGTCCATTAACAAGATGAAGGGAGTTAGATAGCGCTCGTCCCATGACTTAAATTTCCTTTCTCTCTCCATCCCTTCGTTTCCCTTCCTCTTCATCCACTTCCCTTAACACCCCCCTCCCTCAAAACCCTCTTCTTGTCTTCCCTTTCCGCCCCTCCCTTGCCTTGGTCCCCTGTTCCCTCCTTTTCCATGCCTGGGTCCAGTCCTCTCTCCCTCCCCTTCCTCTGTCCCCTAATTCACCCCCTCTATCCCAGCCACCAGAGCTCCAGACGGCCAGATGTTTGGCGACCAGGCCCAGACTCAGACAGCGGCAGCAGCAGCACCCACCTGCTGTGACTACCCTGCAGTGAGGACATGCAGCCAGGGGGAGGCGCAGGTTGGGAAGGGAAGGGAGGTTTGTGGGGGGAAGGGGACTGCATGGAGGGTGACGGGGATGACATGGGGACAGAGGAAACTTGGGGAGGGTAATTTAGAGCAGAAAGGAGGTGGGAGATGGTGATGGCTGAATGGAAAAGACAAAGATATGGTGTACAGGGAAGCCAAGGAAGGGAAGGTAAGTTCATGGACTGTTAAGTAATTGATTGAAAGTAACGGGATCAGGTCAATACTATAACTTAGAATATAAAAGTTTTGAAGTTAGAGGAGGCGCAACGGGACCAAGTTAGTACTCTAAGCTTGGAGGATACAGATTTTCACGATACAAGAAAAGTTATAAGATCAAGTCAATATTGTAATCTTGAAAGTTCGAGGTTCCAAAGACAAAAGGGAATTGTAGGAAGAGGTTAGTATTGCATAATTGAAAGATCGACGTTTTAGAGGAACAACAGAAGATATAATAGGAACAAGTTAGTAATGCTCTGGGTTTGCAAGATCCAAATTTCGAAAGCTAAGAAGAAAAATAACAATAATAAAAAAAATAACAACATAATACTGTAAACTTGAGATATTGAAATTCCAGTAGAATCATAATAGGGCAACTAACAAACATATTCCAGAACAGTACGCTAGAAAGATCAAAATTCTGAGAGAAAAGAAAGAAATAACAGGTACAGATCAGTATTACAAGTTTGCATACCTGAAATTTTGAAGCGGAAGGTTCTGACAAGTATAGTAAATGGCTGCGATTAGTGTTGGAATTTCCAAACGATACAGCTACTATTATATTCCAAGGGTTCGCTTTGCCGAGACCTATGAGAGAATAATGCATGAATTCCGAAGGTGAGTTTGAACCGAGACAACAAACGACACTGCCTTGTTATCTGCGCCCTGCCACGGAAAGGAAGAAAAGAAATGGGAATGTGCAATCATTTTTCAATAATGTATCTGATCAACTCTTGCATCTAGAATATGGAATGGTAAACTGGAGAGTTCAAGACTTCATTAGTTCCTCTCCAGCCATGAATAATAAGAGTTCGGCAGCGATTTATGCTTTTTTGTGTCAGTTTCCTGACGTTTTGTATTTGTCATTTATTACATTTTTGGTGCCTTTTATTTATCTTTTTATTCATTTATTTCACGTAGTTATAAATTCTTTATTACTTATTTATTTATTCATTTGATCTTTTTCTAAAATGTATCTGCTCATTTATTTACTTATTATTATTATTATTATTATTATTATTATTATTATTATTATTATTATTGTACTCGCTGTTGTGTGTGTGTGTGTGTGTGTGTTATCATGTGTGTGTGTGTGTGTGTGTGTGTGTGTGTGTGTTCACTGTTTGATCTGCTGCAGTCTCTGACGAGACAGCCAGACGTTACCCTACGGAACGAGCTCAGAGCTCATTATTTCCGATCTTGGGATAGGTCTGAGACCAGGCACACACCACACACCGGGACAACAAGGTCACAACTCCTCGATTTACATCCCGTACCTACTCACTGCTAGGTGAACAGGGGCTACACGTGAAAGGAGACACACCCAAATATCTCCACCCGGCCGGGGAATCGAACCCCGGTCATCTGGCTTGTGAAGCCAGCGCTCTAACCACTGAGCTACCGGGCCGTGTGTGTGTGTGTGTGTGTGTGTGTGTGTGTGTGTGTGTGTGTGTGTGTGTGTGTGTGTGTGTGCGCGCGCACGCATTTATGAACGTTCATTTCTTATATTCCTTACTTACAGATCCCACTGTTAAACATATGCTAGTTTTTGTGTTTTACATAGATTACTTTTTCTTTTTAACATAATATCTAACTGTCAAATGTTCTCTTCCTCCTCATGACACGTTTCCATATTCATTCTGCTTACTAACTGGTGGTTTTATACAGCTTCAGAAACTTTTGTGAGGTATGACAATAGTGAAGATAGTTGCTATTAATCTTTTGACCTCCATAGACCCTTCATAATGTCAATATAATGGTCTGATCGTATACAAATCTCAAGGTAAAAATGTGTCCCAGTACTGAAGTGGTTAAAGGAGGCGGCCGGGTGTGGGTGAGGGAGATTACAGACAATAGCGAGGGACTTTGCGATTCAGAAGGAGAGTGTGAGGGTGTGTGGTGGAAGAGCGACGGATGGATTCAGGGAGACGTTTCTGACCGCCCCGACTCCTCCTACCTGCCCTTATGACCTCCCCAAGGAGCTCCCCACAAAAGGTCCGTGGCTCGTGGACGTCAGAAGAAAGATGCACATGAGCTGCCGTTCTGAGGGACGCGGCCATATCCCCGAGAAGGAGGATTATGGAGCAAATAGAGGCAGCAAGAGTCCATCATCAGAGCGGCTTCTCACTCGGGTGTGACGTGTGGCCGGCCCAGGACGCATACACACACACACACACACACACACACACACACACACACACACACACACACACACACACACACACACACACACACACACACACCAATGAAGGCGATTAGAAGCTTCCAAATATTTGTCTCTGCTTTTTGCCCAACATTAAGCTCATCACGCAGGCAGAAGATTGCACTAAACAAACCCACTGATACGTGCAGGGTAACTAATCTCACATCATCGAGTTCATAATGCTTCAAGACACCACCGAAAAACCACTGGAAGAAGAAAAAGAAGGAAAGAAAAATACACTTACACCATTACACTGAACACACCAAACCTCCAGAAACCTTCGAAAACAAACCCACAAAAGCAGCAATAAAGGGACGAAAAGCACAGAAGAGCGGCGGATAATAAACTTTAGTGATAGCATCGAGGCGAATAAGTATCTCTTTATTGCGATACTTCGATGGGCCCAAGATTGTAAACCTCTCAACATCCCTAATTTGAAGCCAGCCTCGAGTCTTGGGCCTAAAGCGGCTTGTGGGTCACTCAGAGGTCAGCCAGGGTAGGTCAGGGCTCCTCCAGAAGTCCAGGTGACGATGCTCAGACGGGCTAAGTAAACAATGAGGCTAAATGACCTCCCGAGAGCCTGGATTACTGGTCACGAGCGGACATTGTGGGGAGGTCGCGGGTCACTACTCTCTCTCTCTCTCTCTCTCTCTCTCTCTCTCTCTGTGTGTGTGTGTGTGTGTGTGTGTGTGTGTGTGTGTGTGTGTGTGTGTGTGTGTGTGTGTGTGTGTGTGTGTGTGTGTGTGTGTGTGTGTGTGTGTGTGTGTGTGTGTGTGTGTGTGTGTGTGTCCCTCATCTAAAGCCATAAATCCACATGTCTCCCCTTAATATGTTTACCTCATCTAAAGCCATAAATCCACATGTCTCCCCTTAATATGTTTACAAACTAATTCTAAATCCTTTCATTCACTCCCCTCACCCACCCTCTCTCTCTCTCTCTCTCTCTCTCTCTCTCTCTCTCTCTCTCTCTCTCTCTCTCTCTCTCTCTCTCTCTCTCTCCTTTGTTCATCCTTTCTGTATATTTGCCTTTTTCTTTTATTTCCGTTCGATTACAAGCCAGTCGTGTTTGTCCATCGTTCTTCCTCGTCAGTTTCTTCATAGAGACTAACGATCATTCTATTATTTCCTTGTTTTCTTATTGCTGTTCATATTCCTTGTCTTATTATCCCTGTCTATTCCTCTCAGCTTCGTTTTCAGGAGCTAATGGTAATCGTATTTTCTCCTTTTCTTTATTTCTTTAAATCTTTATTTGCGTTTCATCTATTATCTTATTTTTTTCTTATTTTCATTGTTCATAATCCTGTATATCCACTTTAGCTTTTTTTCAGTGCTAATAATTCTCTTTTATTCTATTTTCTAATTTTCTCTTTCTTATTATCCACTTTCTGTTCCTCCTAGCTTCATTATCTTGGCTTCCTTTTTTTCTTTTAATATCTCTTTCCCTTTTCATTTATGCTCTCTTCTCTCATGTCAATCTAATCTTCTACTTATTCTTCATATTTAATCTTTCAATGGTATCTTTCTATCATCTACATTACTGCCACATCTGTCTCTTCTCCAAAAATCAAATATATCATCATGCTTTTTATTTTCTAACCTGTGTGTCTGTCTTATCCGTCCTTTCGTCTGTCAGTCTGTCCATTTCAAGTACCTCTGTGCGTCTGTCACTGTCTTTCCCTCTCGCATACCCTGCTCTCTATCAAAGCGACGAAGATAAGAAGGCACGCGACTACTACTCTCCTCCTCCTCCTCCTCCTCCTCCTCCTCCTCCTCCTCCTCCTCCTCCTCCTCCTCCTCCTCCTCCTCCTCCTCCTCCTCCTCTTCTTCATCTTTCTATCCGCTCTTCTTACCGTCTTTCACCTGCCTCCATTCTAAACTCTTTGCTCCCACCTGCTTCCACTATAGATATACTCTCTCTCTCTCTCTCTCTCTCTCTCTCTCTCTCTCTCTCACACACACACACACACACACACACACACACTTCTTTCTTTCTCTCTACTCTCTTTCCCCTTTCCTTTCTTGCCTCCCTTCTACCTTTCTTCTGTTTCTCCTCTTCTCCTTCCCCCTCCTTTCTCTCTTCATTCTACTCCTTTCTTTCTCCCCTATTTATCGTCTCTCTCTCTTACTCCCCTCTCTCCCTTCTTTTCAGCTACTCTTCTCCTCATCTCCCTCTCACTTTCCTTTCTCCTGACTTTCTCCCTCTCCTTTTTGTCACTCCCCTCCTCTTCGCTTTTACTTCCCATCTTATTTTTCTCCACTGCTTTTCTTCCTTCTCCTCCCTCCCTCCCTCCTTCACTCTCTCCTTCCTTTCTCTTCTACCCTGCTTCCCTCCCTCTCTCCCTTCCTCTCCAACCCCCTTCACACCAGATGGCACCCGATAAGGATAATTCTCGAGGCGCCTGACTGCCTCACCCGTCGTCAAGATATCTTTGGTAATCAGTCGACTACTTTTGGCTTCATTACCGATTGTGATGATAGTGACAGCTGTGAGGTGTGGCGACGATAACCCGCCACTTATGCTGATGTCGAGCGTCGCCAGCTTTGCGTATGTACTAAAAACTTATGGGTTACGTGACTGTCTTGGCTCCGTATAGTGACTTGTTTTTAAAGTATCCTAGGTCATCTTTATCGTGGTGTGTGTGTGTGTGTGTGTGTGTGTGTGTGTGTGTGTGTGTGTGTGTGTGTGTGTGTGTGTGTGTGTGTGTGTGTGTGTTTAGTTATTTGATGAGATACTTATTTTCTGTCTTTCAACTTAATCATTTATTTACTTACTTATTTATCTTTTCTTATTTTTGTATTAAGAAGATTTTCCACATACTTATTTTGAGTGTACTTTTGCAAGCGTGTGATGAGTGATTTTGTTTGAAATGCGTGTGTGTGTTTACGCTTATTTTATAGTGTTGTATGGACTATAATTTTACGTATTTTAGTGTTTCAGTGGTTTCAAGTGCGAAAGATGAGAATGTAGACGGTAAATAAATATATATTAGTTTTAAGGGACGAGTCTAATGGACTATGATTTCTTTTTTCTTTAAGTTATAAGCATGATGTGAAATGCAAGTGATAAGTTTAATCTTTCATTCTTTCTTCTGATAAACTACTGCGATTCCTTTCCTGCTGCTGTATGTCTATCAAGAGGGAGGTTTCAAGACAACTATCATCAAATTCTGAATAATTCATTTACACTTTTGTCTAAGGACTGGCACTTCAGGGGCATTCATTCCCTTTTTCCGTTTAATCCTACGTCTGACGAATAAATATTATGTTTATCTAAATAAGGACTTTGGAAAGTAACGCCTGTTTCATGTAACGAGTGTGGTGAGTGACGATTCTTTTCAGTAATGAGTCTGATAGGTGATGTGCGGTGGGTGAAGTACGTCTGTGTTATCCTGTTGGGCTTACAAGAGGGGCAAGTGAGACCCCTGCCCGCTCACACCTTGGCGCGATAAGGTGCCGTTACTGTAGAGGGTCGGGGTCTGGTAGCAGGGGTGAGGTGGAGGTGGTAGAAGAGGATTTACATAAGAGACATTAGTGAGGGTAAATGGTACGCACGGAATTGTTTACCATTCATATACCTCTCAATGACGGTTAGTGTGTGTGTGTGTGTGTGTGTGTGTGTGTGTGTGTGTGTGTGTGTGTGTGTGTGTGTGTGTGTGTGTGTGTGTGTGTGTGTGTGTGTGTGTGTGTGTGTGTGTTTCTTTCTTTTAGAGTGTGGTAATGATAATTTGGTTTAATTTGAGTAAATCATAACCTTAACAGGAGAAAGAGGAGGATGATAACGATGAGGAAGAGAAGAATGGGAACGATAACGAGGAGGAGGAGGAGGAGGAGGAGGAGGAGGAGGAGGAGGAAGAGGAGGAGGAGGAGGAGGAGGAGGATTAAAAGAACGGAGGAGGAGGAGGAGGAGGAGGAGGAGGAGGAGGAGGAGGAGGAGGAGGAGGAGGAGGAGGAGGAGGATTAAAGGAGGAGGAGGAGGAGGAGGAGGAGGAGGAGGAGGAGGAGGAGGAGGAGGAGGATTAAAAGAACAACTATGAGGATGAAGAATGTAAAAAAAATAATGCTACAGAGGTATATATCCAAGACTTTTCGATATGACTAGGTTCACTAACTATACTTGATTTCTATTTTACAAACTTTCCCAAGCAACTCTCGTAATCCACTACCATTACCACCACTAAGATCAACGCAGTCACCGCTACTACCGCCAAGCAGCAGAGAGGTCTTACAAGTCTGGGTGAGTACAGACAACAAGAAACAGAGATAGCCCGCCGGTATATTCTGAGAAGGACAGACGCGGAAGTAACCATGAATTGACTGAAACCATGCAGTGAAGGTGGATGAACTTGGTTGATGTTCTTATTCTTTCGCATTACTCGTGCACACAACATTCTCCAATGCTGAGTGACCCCGGGGATGAACATCAGGCACGAGTAAATTGAGCATTAGGTACACCTGTCGGAGTCATTCATCCAAGACAACGTAATGCTCTAGCCTATCCTGCCATCTTGCCATCTCGGCCCGCCGCCCCTCCAGCCTTGCGCTGCTGGCCATCACCGACAGATGGTTCGAAGAAGGTGGTTATAAAAAATTGAAAATAATTTCGACCTTGTTCCAATCAATAAGAAATGTTTTAGTGAACAGTTCTACCACAAATCTATTTACAACTGTGTGAGGTCAGAGTTTCTTCTCTCATGTATTGAAGATTCTCAGTCCAATTCACAGGAAAAAAAATAACAATTTTATGAGAATAATTTGTAACTGACATAAATAAGTAGCCATGGAATGATTCCTGAAATTTTCTAAGTGCCACCTTGCGATGATTATCCCGTGACCTCTGTGTCTCGCAAATAACACACCGTGACGGCAGCACAATCTGTCATGCTTTTTGTGCCGCTCCTGGAACTCGCCATAGGCTGGACTCGCCGCAGCTTCTGAGCATCGGAGAGAGGTCGGTATCCCGCTTGTGTGGTACCCGTGCGGTTAGCAAATCTTCGCATCCTCAGCGGGGTGTTTCCTGCGCCTCGAGAAAACCTGACGAAGCATGTCTGATCCTTGGCCTTAGTCTGATCCTACGTCTTAAATCGCATCTCTCGCCGTCACACCTCACCTTCATCTGTTTGTCTATCCCTCGCCACGCATCTCGCGGGATGCGTGTTGCCTGGCGTCAGAGGTGTGCAGGGCCACATGCCGGGGAACTGTTAACCCAATGCAAAGTGGCCGCCGCTGCCGCGCGACTTCAAGCTGCACAAGCATAACACACGTGTCAGACAACGGAAGTCGGCGGCCGCTGCTTTGTGGTCAGCTTAGGGATCCTCTTCAAAGGATTTCCCATCCCTCTTTCTATCCTGAACTGAATCATATGTTTATATATTTTCAAGAATTCGTTTCCCTCAGCAAACTATGTTCTCACCACCACCGCCTCCATGTGTTGTGTGCGGGCAACAAGTCTCACAGACAGGGTTGGTGGGATAAACGGTTCCTCTTTCTGTGTGCATTCATTTTCCACTTCCACAAACTCTCCTTCCTTGCCTATGAACATGAATAATATTCAGTCTATGATTGCGGTGCATCCTCTTTCTGCTGCCATAAGTAAAGTTGCAAGCACCACGAGCTACATGCCTTCTAAGCACATACCAGCCACCTTCCTACCTTTCGAAACCTGATTTCTGGAGTCTTACTTGCAGTTTTATAGGAAAACTAACTTTAGAAATAATGCAGTCAATGCATAATGCAGTTCGCTGCCTCACTAATATCAGATCGCCATCCTCACAGCCCTATAATGTAAGAAAGTTTGCATGGACTAACAAAAATTTGCTGTCTTTCTCCAACACGAGGATGACGTGTAGCGTGGTGAAGGTCACACCCTCACCCTAAAAATGAACTTCTCCGGAAGAATCAAACTGACGATCAAAAATCCAGTACGCGATTCTCAGGAGCAGCACATTATTACATGCACGTTATTACATAGGTGATTAAACTTAAAGGTTGAGACTAAGGCAAACAGGCACCTGGAGAGGCGGTATAACACTTACATCGGCACCTCAATCATTAAGACGGAAAGACAAACCGTGAAGAAACCAGTCATGCACAGAGGCAACCAGACATAATATTATGCACTCATAACTTTGGAAATATATATTCAGAAAACCGAAGAAAAGTGAATAGGAACATACATACGTACATCATACATACATATACATAGATAGACAGAAAGACTGATACACAGACAGACAGACAAACTGGGAGACAGACTCTCAAACATACCGACAGAGACAGACGGTCAGACACAGATCTCACCGTCCGTCCGCCTGTCCGTTCGTTCCTCCAGCACGCATACAAGACCCATGAAAGTAAACGAAGGAGGGTAAGTCTCCCCACAATGACCACCCAACTCAAACGTGTAAATTGTGGGGGCATTTGGGCGTCGGTATCCTTTCCTCCCGCCCTCCACCGCCTGTACTGCTGGTGCTCACTCTCGCGCGGACGATAACTCACCCACCGCGAAGGGGAAACCCGCACGTGCGTCCTGCAAACCTGCTCTGGAAACGAGTTGAGCACGTCACCGCTGCCCTGCCCTTCGCCGCTGCCGCCCCTTTAAGGTGCTCCTCGTAACTTATGAGCCTCAGCAGGATTTAGGACCTTTTCGTAAATACACGCCGCTGACAGGGTGAAAACTCTCTCTCTCTCTCTCTCTCTCTCTCTCTCTCTCTCTCTCTCTCTCTCTGGAACATACACTAAATATATCACTGTATACATCGTTATGCTTTCTTATTATTGCAATGAGTCCGAAGGCAGGATCAGCGGGACCAGCCCTCGCTTCTCGCTTGCTGCCCTGACAGATGGCCGACGTGATTTTTGCAAAGGCGAGTGACCGGTACCTCCCGCGGGCACTCTCTCCCTCCCGGCAGGTAAACAAGTTTGTCGACATAACTCAGGGGAAACAGAGTACGAAAAGGCTACGGGTTCTCACGAAGGGCCACCGCCGCCGCTGCCCCGCTCTCTCTCTCTCTCTCTCTCTCTCTCTCTCTCTCTCTCTCTCTCTCTCTCTCTCTCTCTCTCTCTCTCTCTCCAGTCAACCCTCTTTGCTACGTCCCGCCGCTGACGCTCACCAAGCCTGTCTCTTGCTACCCACGCCGACACCTTGGTCCTCCGTCTGTAACTTGTCCAGACCATAACTTTCTGTATCTGCGTATAAGCACGGCGTGATCCTTAATGCAATACAGGAAATGTTACCGTCACGCAAACATCCACTTAACTTTTCAAGCCTTTGTAATCTTAAGAGATAGTCATGAAAAACAGCGTTAAAATTTAATGTAGGCATGAAGCAATTAATGATTAGTTTTGCTTTATTTACAATATTTACACACACACACACACACACACACACACACACAGAGAGAGAGAGAGAGAGAGAGAGAGAGAGAGAGAGAGAGAGAGAGAGAGAGAGAGAGAGAGAGAGAGAGAGAGAGAGAGAGAGAGAGAGAAACCACAATACTCTCCCACTCATAAACATCCGTGCCCGCGCCACTACACATTCAATTCACAACGCCAACACAGACATATAGCAGCGCACACTATCGCAAATGTTATCAGCGACGCGAGTGTGCGTCTAATGACCTCTCACCTGTCACCAGCGTCCCTGAATTGTTAGCAGCCAATTAGCTCCTTGTTATCGCTTACAAAAGGTAACGAACCGTGGCCGTCTCGACGCTCGCTCCGCCACTCCAGGCTACGAGGTGATGCCAGCCTGTCTGTTTTCTGTTTAGCTTGAGGAGTAACTTGAATAAATCACACGCACTAGACAGAGACGACGCTCACTAATCGATACTTCAATTTTTAGTCACTATTACGAGTACGTTATGATATTCCTCTGACTGACCTACGTGTCTGTTTCTATGTACGCTAAGGAGTAACTTGAATTTATTATACGATTTACACTTTCCCTCACTTCAAGATTCCACCACAAGGGTTACGTAGGACCGTTTCTCTCAAATATATTCCACTGATTGATCTGCGTTCCTGTTTTCTTTTTGCCTTAAGGATTAACTTGAATAAATCACACGAGTTTTGAGAGAGAGAGAGAGAGAGAGAGAGAGAGAGAGAGAGAGAGAGAGAGAGAGAGAGAGAGAGAGAGAGAGAGAGAGAGAGAGAGAGAGAGAGAGAGAGAGAGAGAGAGAGAGCCACAATAACCAGTACTTCATCTCTGCCGCTATTGTGTTCCGTCGAATTGCTTTTAGGTAAGATAATGTTTCTCTGACACTCCTCTAATTGGTTTAATAATCATAAACATCACATTATACATTCACATTAATGATAATAGTATTTATAGGCAAAATTCCCTTGTCTTGTTTTGTATCTTAGTTACAGTGCACCCGTTCATGTCATATCCTGTCTGAGAGGAAGTTACAGGACAATATTACAGCAGCTTCTTAGAGTCTGTCTGCATTACAACTATCCCTACAACCACGTCTCATTGTTATTGTTCACTTGGCAGTTAAGATGAAAAGTTGAGTAACATACAGATCTACTACCATTTAGCTTTCCTTCAGTCAGAGTCTTCTAACCTGTAAGATATCACTCGTCAGGTTTTGCACTGAGATATTCAATAGATCTGAGGACTTAAGACTAACGAAGATTAGTGTCTGTGTTCATTTTTCCTTCAGTCCACCTTTCTCTAACCTATTAAGGTTTTTTTTTTATCAGTGGTCAGGTTTAGAGGGAGATATTAAAAAAATCAGAGGCCTTAACACTGATAAAAGAAAAAAAGATGTGTTGATATGTGTGGATGTTACCCGACTTCTGATAACCACCTTCGTTGTTATTACAATTTGGAATTTTTTTTTTTTATTCTGAATTGAAAAAGTTCAGCTATCGCAATACTGATTCAATAATTATAAAAAACAACAACAACATTAACACTTCCTTAAAAAAATACCTCAACAATCTTCATCTTAGTCACCACAGTTACAAGTATTTTCTTTATATTCATCTACCTAATGTACACTTTTAGTCAGTTATATTTTTTCTTCCTTATACTTATTTGAATTTAAAGTATGTCAGTTTTCAATATCGCTTCTATCACCGTTACAGTCATGACCATGTTTTCCAGTCTCATGTTTCAAGGCTTAGCGCCAACGTGGGAACCCAGAAGTGATGGGAGATGCAATCGCCTCACTTCGCCTGAACTTCAGAACCCAAAGCCATCCACGTCCCTGAAGACAGATTGGTAAATACTCGTACTGTCCCGCTCTCCCTTCGCACTCCTTGCTTGCTTTCTTTTCTTACCTCTCTTACCTCTCTAACCTGTCCTCTTTTCATTTTTAACGTCCTGGATCTCTAACTCCTTTCACATCGCCCTTCTTCCTCTCTTCCTATCATTTTTTCTTCTACCCCTTACCTCCTTTCTTCATCATTTCCTTCCTACATCTTCTTTCTATTTCCTCCTTCCTTCCCTCCCCTTCTCTTCTCTCCTTATTTTTTTAGTCCCTTCCAGCCTTTGACCATTTCACTATCTTTCCCATCCATTCCTCCTTCCCTATTTCCCTCCTTTCTTCCTTCCTTCTTGTTCTTTTCCTCTTTCCCTCCTCTGCTCTTTCCTTTCCTTCCCTCTCTATTTATCTTTTCTCACATATTTCCACGTATCCATAATTCTTCCTGTCCTAGCTTTTTCTTACTTCTCTGCCTCACTCATTGGTATGTCTTTGCTCTTCATATCCCAACACATAATTATAATTCAAGAGTACAGTCACCTAACAATCCTCAAGTACAACCTGCGTCAGCGATACACAAAAGAAGAACACCAACAAAAACTTCCTAAAAAACACGACAGATCTTCCGGTCTTCGCTTGGCGGCGCAACCTTAATAGTACGAAGCGTAGATCGGAGAATTATTGGAGCAGAAAGGAGAAGTAGAAAAGCAGGCAGATATAAGAAGTTCCTCTCTTAACCTTTCGGTCCCTCAGCTAACTAACGGGGCACGGAAGAAAGACAGGAGGAAACATATACGCAGAGGTGGACACACGAATCTACTACTGCATCCGATACAGGCATTTGCAGAGAGAGAGAGAGAGAGAGAGAGAGAGAGAGAGAGAGAGAGAGAGAGAGAGAGAGAGAGAGAGAGAGAGAGAGAGAGAGAGAGAGAGAGAGAGAGAGAGAGAGAGAGAACAATAACCCCTCAGTGACAGCATAATACCACCTCCTCTCATCACATTAAGCCTCTGGTCCTGCCTCTCTTATCAGCCCCGCCTCGCACAACACTACAACGCTACCTACCACCACCACCACCACTATATCACACGCCCCTCCTTTTCAGTGTCCTTCCCGCCCTGATCACGACCACCACACACACCCCCGAACCAATACCGCGATGCTCACTCATGTAATAAACATTAATCTAGATGGTATGCAAATTGGGGGTCTCCATATTAACATTCAAATGAGATAATCGTAAAATTACTGCGATGGGCGGACGCGGGAGTGGCTGCTGTCTGTGGGTCAGTCGTGGTTTAGTTGGGTTCTCCTATACTAGTGGTATAATACTTTAGATTCCCATGGCTGGTGATTCTCTCTCTCTCTCTCTCTCTCTCTCTCTCTCTCTCTCTCTCTCTCTCTCTCTCTCTCTCTCTCTCTCTCTCTCTCTCTCTCTCTCTCTCTCTCTCTCTCTCTCTCTCTCTCTCTCTCTCTCTCTCTCTCTCTCTCTCTCTCTCTCTCTCTCTCTCTCTCTCTCTCTCTCTCTCTCTCTCTCTCTCTCTCTCTCTCAGGAACAGGGCTATTTTATCGTTAATTAGTAGTTTTAAGTATGTGTTATCTTAAGAGGCCAATAAAAGCATCAACTATTAATCTCTCTCTCTCTCTCTCTCTCTCTCTCTCTCTCTCTCTCTCTCTCTCTCTCTCTCTCTCTCTCTCATAAAGACACAAACATGCATCAAAATCAAAGAGAGATACGAATAATATACACCTATAATCACAGACCAGGGATTCTCAACGGTTTGCGAACATCCAGGGATACACAAGAAGATTTCCAGGGGTAATTAGATGCCTAGTCTTATAATATCCTTCGCAGTACACCATTGTATATTGAGTTAGTGTCAGTAACTAAGTCAATATTATGTTCAATGTCAGACTACTGAGGGTTCTGATATTATAACTCAGGGGTTTCTTAACGAGTAAAACGTCGAGATTCTCTGGTATAAAGAAATAGACAACCCAAAAAAGATAGGCAGCAAAAATAGAACGCATAATAGCAGGAGAACCATAGAATAAAATAAATAAAACAAAGAGAACGTCTATCTACATAAGACTGTGGAAGAGAACACAACAAATGAGACAGGGATAAGAATAAAACAGACCATAAAGATTCCGACCTAAATATTTAACTTAACTGGGGTTCATTCCTACTGAGAGAGAGAGAGAGAGAGAGAGAGAGAGAGAGAGAGAGAGAGAGAGAGAGAGAGAGAGAGAGAGAGAGAGAGAGAGAGAGAGAGAGAGAGAGAGAGAGAGAGAGAGAGAAACTTAACATTTCAGCAGACAGGGCGTGTTTGGCCGGCGCTGCTCCAGTAGTCGCGGGGAAGGCAAAGAAACGTGTGCGAAGTCCTAATTTTGGGGAGTGTGTGAGAAAAAAGGGATCACATATACGTACGAGGCGCGTTTGTCTTTCGAGGTGTCGGGGGAAAAACCTTTAAAACGTGTGGAAATGGCGAGTGTTTAGTCAGCCTGACGCTACACACACACACACACACACACACACACACACACACACACACACACACACACACACACACACACACACACACACACACAGGCTCCACGTGCGAGCGAGCGAGAGAGAGAGAGAGAGAGAGAGAGAGAGAGAGAGAGAGAGAGAGAGAGAGAGAGAGAGAGAGAGAGAGAGAGAGAGAGAGAGAGAGAGAGAGAGAGAGAGAGAGAGAGAGAGAGAGAGAGAGAGAGAGAGAGAGAGAGAGCAATTTTACATGCAGACAGACAGACGGACAATTAGAGAAGCAGACACAGAAATATAAGCTGACAGAACAAACACATACACAAACACATAAAAAAATCAATCAATAAATAAAAAAAATCATAAAAAATAATAAATAAGTAAATAATATAAATACATAAACAGAATAATAATAATAATAATAATAATAATAATAATAATAATAATAATAATAATAATAATAATAATAATAATAACAATAATAATAAACAAATAGATAAGATAAAAAATAAACACTGATAAAAACGCAACACAAAAACAGAGATCGACAACAAACATATAAGCAGAAACATGGACACAACAAAACTACACTTATAGAGATTGTTTATCAAGGCGTCAGGAAGCAAAGGACTTGAGATAACAATTTTGCAACTCCTACAGCGCCTTCTTCTGAGACCACAATAATCCAGCGCCACCATCACCACCACCACCACCACCACCACCACCACCACCACCACCAAGGGTCAACATAAAAGGAAGGAATCAACATGAATACATCAGGTGGAGCAGGTGAGGCTAACATGCTTTTTCAACACTCCTGCCTCCCTCTTCCTTCTGCTTTCCTTTTTACCTCCCACAGGAACTATAAGGAAGTTAGCGGGTTCCTTTTATTTCCCAGCACCAGCACCGTGTCGTGTTTGCATTCAGGAGTAATCTACGAGGCGTCTGTGGTCTAATTCCTGTGCAGTCTTTGTCAGGTGTCCGTCCTGTAGTGTCTTAAAGGCAATGGATGGGATGTGAAGTATTTCCATATTGACCTAAGTTTGTCTATTTTTTTAACTTTTCGTTCCCTCTCACTCTCTCTTTCTAGCGTCTGCGGTCTAATTCCAGTGCAGTCTTTTGTCAGATGTTCGTTCCGTATGTCTTAAAGGCACTGGATGGGATGCAAGTTATTTCCATATTCACGCAGGTTTTTTTTCACCTTTTCTCTCTCTCCTCTCTTTCTCCCTCTCTCTTTTCATATGCACACGTTTCTGCAGATCAGGAAAGCAGCCTTGCCCTCAATGCCTATAAGTGTCAGAAAGAAACATAGGTCAACTTTCGGGATAATTTTTATGGAGTTTGAATGCACTAAATGGTCCTTCAAATATCTAAACATGGTACCTTTCTTAAACATTTTTTTTTTTTTTTTTTTGCTTTATTTAAAGCTCAGCAGTTTCGAAACTAGATACATCTATTTGTATTTCTGTTTCTCTATCTCTCGTTCCTTTTCTTCTTCTCTTCTCTTTCTCTTTCTCCTTTCTCCTTCTCTTCCTCCTCCTCCTCCACCTCGAAACTCTTAATTTCACTAATACACGCCCATAATAATACATGGTTTGAACGAAGACACTGCATGGACGCTGGACTGCCATCAAGCTCCACAGGACATGCAGAGATTGATTGCCATACATAAAACATTTGGCCCCACACCATTCATTTCCTTTAAGCAATATT
This sequence comes from Portunus trituberculatus, assembly GCF_017591435.1. Lineage (NCBI taxonomy): Eukaryota > Metazoa > Arthropoda > Malacostraca > Decapoda > Portunidae > Portunus > Portunus trituberculatus. The sequence goes on along the minus strand of NC_059271.1, from coordinate 20,752,144 downwards.
GTGTAGGGGGATGTACATACGCTCATACATATACCATATATGTTTCTTCCTTCATATATGGGTAAAAGAAGAATGAAAAGGAAAAGAGAGGAAGGTTGGGTTTACTTAACATGGTGTCTCTCTCTCTCTCTCTCTCTCTCTCTCTCTCTCTCTCTCTCTCTCTCTCTCTCTCTCTCTCTCTCTCTCTCTCTCTCTCTGAATAGTAGAACGCCCATACATGATTGATACCCTTCTGTGACCTTGGAACACACACACACACACACACACACACACACACACACACACACACACACACACACACACACACACACACACACACACACACACACACACACACACACACACCTATATATCAGCACGTGTATTAACCTATATTGAATACAGATCTATTATTGAGGACCTTCCTCCGCGTGGTCGGCGGCGCGTGGTGTATTGCTGATTGTCACGCAGACACACTAACCTGCCCGTGTCCTAGTGTTCATTGTGAGAGGAAGGCGGGAACGTTTCTAACCTGCTTATTGTGACGCGGTATGGAACTGTTGCTGATTCCGTTTGGTTATGTGCTGCGTGATTGATTACTTGATTGATTGGCTAAACGATGGTAAGGTCATGCTGCAATTAAGAGATGTGTTTGTATGTTGGTCTGCATGAGTTAAGTTTGTTTTGTTAAGTAATCTACTATATTACTCGTGTAGGTTTTGATTGACAACCAAGATAGGTGTAGATTAGTTTGCATGTTGAATTATCCACTTATTTACTCGTACATATTTTTTTTTAGTTAATTCTCACCACAACTTTTTTTGCCTGCTCTCAGCTTTCCGTTCACGCAATTATTTCTTCCTGTATTTTTTTTTCTACACAGGTACTGTCTCCCGTGTTTCCATTATTACTCACAATGATCTTTTTACTTGATCTTTTCTTTCTTCAGCGATTTCTTCAACTAACTTTATATCTTCTATCCAGCATTACTTTTTTTTTTTATTTAAGGTTTTAGTTTCTATTCCTCATTTACTCAAACAACCTTTCCTATATCTCCTTACTGCCCATCTTTCCCTAAATATATCCACTAATATTACCTATTCCTATATTCCCTACCTTTCATTCTAAATCTTTCCTTTTCTTCGTTTACTTCTTTTACCCATAACGTTTCCTTTATTCCCTCTTTTCTACCCTTTTCCTCAAACCTTCGTATTGACACCATCTTCCCTTATTTACATTTCCCGCCTTTCTATCTACTGTGTGCCCGCTTCTTCCCAACCTTCCTCTACTAGATAAAGTTAAACAAGTCACGGTCAAGCTCCACATCACTTCCGCTCTTCTTTTTGCGGTCAGACGGGGTGGAAAAGTGAGTTTGTGGCTTGAGGGGTGACGGGAGGCGAGGGTGGAGTGAGGGAGTGGAGTGGTAGGGTCAGGAAGAGTGAGGGAGGGACGTGGGAAGGTCAGGAGGGGTGAGGGAGGGTCAGGAGGGGTCAGGAGGATAGAGGAAAAGGGGAAACAGTGAGGGAGGTTTAATGGCTGAGGGGAGGAAGCAGTCATTAAAACAGATTGTCCTTTTTGGCACGTGTTTCCGCTGCCTTTTTTTTTTTCTGGGAAGCAGGAAGGTAAATGGAAGAAGAGGAAGTGAGTAAGCTGTATTAATCAGGAGAGAGAGAAAAACAAACGGTAAACGAGATTGTAGGAATAGATAAGGAAGAAGGAGACGAGTGAATGTAAAGCTTTGAATGAAATTGAAGTGAGGAATTGAAGTGAGTATGGTGTATCCATTTTAGAGAGAGAAAAAAATGAGAATAGGAATAAATAAGAAAAGAAACATAATGAGATAAGTACAATATAAAATACACGGAAACTGGGGATGCATACGAAAAGGAAAATGGATGAATAAAGGTGAAAGAAATAAAATAACAAAAAAAAAAAAAAAATGCAAATAGTCTTACAAACCACAAAAGTAAAAAAAAAAAAAACGAAAGGAAATAAAAAAGCTGCTTTGAAAAAATAAAGAAAAGAAAAAAAAAGAAAAAAATAAGAGCTCAAATTTCAATACATATGATCATAAAAGTTTACAAAAATTATAATAATAAAAAACAAACAAAATTCTAAGTACAGTAATGTGCAAAAAAAAAAAAAGAAAAAAAAAAAAAAAAAAAAAAATAAAAAGAAAGATGAATACAAAGAAAAATCAAACCAACACACACTGCCTTCCTTCAGTTTCATATCGTATTCAGTTACTCCTATCTTAACCCTTTCGATATTAAGACATTTTTACCTGATTTTTTAGTGTGATTAGACGATTTTATTTACATTAGGAAGGGTCTATGGAGGTCAGAAGATCAATGGCCACAGTCTTCACTATTCTAATCCCCACATAAGTTTCTGAAGCTGTGTAAAATCACCAAATAGTAAATAGAATGAATATGAAAACGCGTCATGGTTCTCAAGGGGTTAATAACATCACCGTCACCTGAACAAGTAAAGGCAAGGTAAGGCCAGCAGCAGGCAGCCACAAGGGCGCGGGTCACGTCTGATGAGCACTTAAAAAAAAAAAAAAAAAAAAAAAAAAGTGCATGAGTAACTCTTGTTCATGATTCACCGTGACTCAGCCAAGGTCACTACCTGACACAGATGAACACCTAAAAAGTTGATACGTGTTTATAATTCTCTCTCTCTCTCTCTCTCTCTCTCTCTCTCTCTCTCTCTCTCTCTCTCTCTCTCTCTCTCTCTCTCTCTCTCTCTCTCTCTCTTTTAAGTCTTTCTTAAGTCTTTCTTACGTATTTTTCTATCATTGTTTTGTTTATCCTTCTCTTTCTTTATATTCCTCTAGTCATTCCGTTCCTTCTTTCGTTTCTTACTTTTATTACATATTTTTGTGATGTTCTCTCTCTCTCTCTCTCTCTCTCTCTCTCTCTCTCTCTCTCTCTCTCTCTCTCTCTCTCTCTCTCTCTCTCTCTCTCTCCGAGCTTCCAATTCCTTCCCCACGTAACTGCCATTCTATTCCTTTGATCTCCACCGACACCCTTGCCTTGCATCTCCACCGCCACCCTCCTTCCCTAAAACCCTTAAAAATCCCAAACTTTCACCATCTCCCAGCATCCTAGAACCACCTCTTTTGACCAGCATTGTTCCCATACTGTCACTCCCATCAGTACCTTTTCCACTACCACCTCACCCACTTCCCACGTCCTCTCTCTCCCTCTCCCTTCACGTTACCAGCCCACCCACCACTCTCCTTCCTCTCTCTCACCACGCCCTTTCCCGTGCCAGTGAAAAACTTAATTATATGCAGATGGGAGGGGCGAGGCGAGGCGAGGTGGAGGGAGGGTCGGTCGTCAGCCAGCGGGAGAGCCAGAACAGTTTCCGACGTGGTGGCATTTCTGGGCTTGTAATCACCCCAATTTGCCTGCTGGACGGAGCGAGGCAGGAGGGAGAGGGCACTAGCGGCACACTTTTTGGTGCTCTGCGTGGCCAGTGCATACATTGGGTGAGTCATGGGCCGCGGCGTGGGCTTGTTGGGCGAGTGGCAGCGAGGAGGAAAGCAAAAAGTAAAAAGGAAGAGTTAGGAAAGGCAAGCGGGTAGGAAAGGTGGTCAGCAGCAGAAGGATGGATGAGTTAAAAAAGCGAGGCTCCTCAATGGCAGGAATAGGAATGCTTGCACAGATGTGAAAAGAGTTTACGGTTTGAAAGGACGCAACGCAAATGGGATGAAGGGGTAAATGGGAATTAGTATTCGACTGGAAAATGAATGCGAGGAACACAATTATGCTGGGGAATGAATGCGAGGAATGGACTTAGACTGGAAAATAACACTGATGAATACAATTATACTGGTGAATGAATGTGGAGAATAGGAGAAAATACGGTTACTGGATAAAAAAAAAAATTTCTTAATGCATGCACTGAAATACTGTTAAGGGTCACATGAATAACTTGACCAATGCGTTAAGATTCAAGCGACACTTTTGGGGAAGAGATACATTAACAACTGTAGGCAAAGTGATAGTAGTGGTGGTGGTAAAAGTCTAGAAAAGGACGGAATGAAATGAAAATAGAAAACAAGTAATATATAACGAAAAAAAAAAAACCCTGCAATGAAAGAGGAACAAAGTGACAGAATAAAATCAAAGTGGAAAGGTAGTAACAGAAAACTGATACGTGAACAAATTATCATATGAGGACGCAAGTGAACAGCAAAATACTTCGATAAATAACTAACTAACAAACTAACCAATTAACTAACCGACCAAACAATCAATAAATAAATACTTAAAAGAAATAAAACTAAATAGAATAATATCCAACATGAATCAGCTCTCTTGAATACATTACCAACAGCCACGACCAATAAATTCGTGCAATAAACCACATTCATCTTATTTTACACCACCTCATCTCTTCCCTCCTGGCAGCCATGACCATTACTCTCATCCACCACTATATTTGTTATCCAGCGCCACTTTATCTAATTCTTATCTCAATATTAAAATGAATCTCCTCATTTACTCATCATGTTTCCCAGCCAAGTTACTTTTACACCGGTCAAGTGAAGCGCTCAGTGTTAGTCGAGTGAGACCAACCTTTGCATACATAAATATATTAAGTAATGCATGTACTTCCATCCTCCTCTTCTCCTCTCCGGTCTTGTCATCTTTATGATTAAACATAAACCTTGTTGCAAGAATGTGTGAGAGAGAGAGAGAGAGAGAGAGAGAGAGAGAGAGAGAGAGAGAGAGAGAGAGAGAGAGAGAGAGAGAGAGAGAGAGAGAGAGAGAGAGAGAGAGAGAGAGAGAGAGAGAGAGAGAGAGAGAGAGAGTCAGACAGATATACATACGTAGACAGACAGACAAATACTGATAGATAGATAGATAGATAAACAGATAGATACATAGAAAGATGCACATACATGTATACATACATACAGACAGACAGATAGCCAGACAGAGATACATGAAAAGAACGCACTCGAAAAGAAAAAAAAATGCATAAATACACACACACAAAAAAAAAAATAATTAAAATAAATAAAGAAAAAAAATAAAAAAGAAAAAAACCAGTTATTAAGCAAACCATCTCAAAGCAAAAGAAGAAAAACTGAACTGGGAACTGTTGCTAATAATAAAAGTCCAATCAACTGAGGAAACATTTCACGGCCGTCGACGCGTCTGTCATCCATCACTGGTTAATGAGAAGCAATTAGAAGGCGAGGCAGGCCGCAACCCTTCCCCCGGGCCGCCGCTAAGTGAGGGCAGGAGGTACGAAGCGCCTTAGGAAGATGTGTGGTAATCGCTTTACAATTTATTAGTCCCTTTTTATGTAATAGTGCGAATTGATACAGTGTTTTTCTTCTCTTTGTGTCTCTTTTTTTTTTTTTTTTTTTTGTCCTTTTCCCTTGTTTCCTGATTTATTTTCGTTTTATATTTAGTTACCTTTTTCCTATTCATTTTCTTTCTTTTTTTTTGTTTGCTGCGAGGGAAGGTTAGTCTTAGATATATAATGTATAATGTAATTTATGGTAGTTGTAATATCATTCTCTCTCTCTCTCTCTCTCTCTCTCTCTCTCTCTCTCTCTCTCTTGTAGACTCTAGGCGCGGTCAAAAATTTTACATTATGTTCATGGAAATAAGTAAACTTTTATTTCTTGGTACACAAAGGCATTTCATCCCCTCAGCACACTCACAAATTCACTCAGTCACTCTATCAGTCAGCAATTTGCACACACTCTCGTGCACCACAACCACCACCACCACCACCTCCACTACCACCACTGCTACCACCACCACCACCTCCTCCACTACCACCACCACCATTCACCAGTATCACCACTATCACCACTACCACTATTTAAGTAACCTAGACCTTACCAACATAATCATCATCACCATCAGAAAAGTTACACCACACAGTCACCACCACCACCACCACCACCACCACCACCACCACCACCATTTTAACAATCATCTTTAACGTACGAAACTGCACCCCCACTACCACCGCTGTCACCACCACCATGATGACTGAAACCACCATACAATCACAACTTAAGCACACACCACTACCATGGTCACCATTGGCATCACTCTCCCTTCTCACCACAACCATCCTCTCTATCACTACCTCCCACCACCTCCATTATCTCCACCACCGTTTCGACCAAAACTTGTAGTCTCACGCTTCCGGCAGTGGGCTGAGCGGCGCCGCCCAGCTATCTGTCACCTTCACGCCCTGCCCGCCTCGCCGCCTACCCACACGTGCTGCCACAAGCTCTCACTCTTGCACAAGCCACGGCTTTCACTGTTTGTCAGGAAGTAATGGAGGCATCACTATGTGTGTGTAGGCACGGATGTGCCCTAGCAGGCACAAACATATGCAAATACATACATACATACATACATACACACACACACACACACACACACACACACACACACACACACACACACATACACACACACACACACACACACACACACACACACACACACACACACACACACACACACACACACACACACACACACACACACACACACACACACACACACACACACACACACACACACACACACACACACACACACACACACACACCGGTTTGTAGATTGAAGGAAGTAGTAGATTTTTTTACTGCTCTAATTTAACGGTAGTGCACATGCCATTCACAGGATGGTGGACAGACTTGGGCGTGCACGGGAGGAGACACCATCACACCCTTCCCCTCACACCCTTCTCCTCACACCCTTCCCCTCACACTCTTCCTCTTACCATTTCCCTTCACACTCTTCTCATTTCTCCTCAAACTGAACCTGCTGTACCACCTCCCTCACACTCACACATGTCGCCCACTCATCCCTCCCCGCCCCCACCCATCCACACCCATCCGCCCACACCACCCGCACCCTACGCTCGTTCTGTCACCTGAAGTCACGCTGACACCCACCGCCGCGCCATTAGCCTCGCCAGCCTTCCTGAAATGAGGCTCTGGACACCTGGAAATGCGCAGTCACTGCGTCCATAATGCATATCCACCCACGCCACCGCACGTCGCACGCACGCCGCACTTAAGCATCTCATGGATATCAAAATACCTCCGTGATGTTGAATAATACTGTTATATTCTATGCAGCACTGATTGGTACTCCCAACATCACGCAATGGTAACGTGTTAGTATAGCACACACACACACACACACACACACACACACACACACACACACACACACACACACACACACACACACACACACACACACACACACACACACACACACACACACACACACACACACACACACACACACACACACACACACACACACACACACAATCAATACATCACCAGGCATCACTATACATCAAACAGCACGCCAACGCTTGCACAATAATGTACGCGTACCAAATATTATACGCAGGACAGTAACAAATAGCTTAGCAATAAGGCAACAGATCCCTACACCAGTCTCCAATCACTATAAAACGCAAAAATAGTGCAAGGTAGTAGTAGTAGTAGTAGTAGTAGTAGTAGTGTTGTTGTTGTTGTTGTTGTTGTTGTTGTTGTTGTTGTTGTTGTTGTTGTAGAAATGCTGCTTGCCTACTTTTGTATTTCTCCTTCTTATGACTTGAACCATTTCAAAAAGGAAGGTTTCAAGATACTTATCCTATCATTTATAACTGTTTGGAGACTGGCACCAGGGTAGGCCTATCTATATTCCAATTTTGAAGGAACAGTAGTAGCAATAACAAGAGCAAAAAAGTAGTAGTAGTAGTAGTAGTAGTAGTAGTAGTTGTTGTTGTTGTTGTTGTTGTTGTTGTTGTTGTTGTTGTTGTTGTTGTTGTTGTTGTTGTTGTAGTAGTAGTAGTAGTAGTAGTAGTAGTAGTAGTAGTAGTAGTAGTAGTAGTAGTAGTAGTAGTAGTAGTAGTAGTAGTAGTAGTAGTAGTAGTAGTAGTAGTAGTAGTAGTAGTAGTAGTAGTAGTAGTAGTAGTAGTAGTAGTAGTAGTAGTAGTAGTAGTAGTAGTAGTAGTAGTAGTAGCAACATTAGCATCAGTATCACATCGCATCACAGCATCACAGTATCCAACAAGACCACCAGGCAGCGAACACCCACACAGTATGTACCCAAGACACTAGAACGCTCACAAGGCATCACGTCACGGGGAAATACTGTCACAAAACCCTACACAGGACCTTCCAAAGCTCCTCCTTTGGCCTCCCGTCACCATGAAGCCACGCACACATGAAGCATAACACGCGGTTCGTCATCCCGGCATCGCCAAGGACGAGGCTGGCTAGGGTACGTATGCTGCTACTACTACGTACGTACAACTCACCTGACCGACCACACACGACACACACAGGTACGCACAGGACACGCCACGGACCACACGCATCTGAAGGCGACATCTTTTAGTTAATTAGTATATACCTGGATAATGAGTAACTCCTGGTCACTAATTATATCCTGGTCCATTACTTCTGGTCAGTTAAAAGAAAAAAATACGGAATAAGAGTTCTAGGGAGGAGAGAGAGAGAGAGAGAGAAAGGTCATACAATCTAGCGGAAAATTTACGACACACCAGTCTTGATTTTCGGGTGAAGGGAGAAGGGAAGGGGGGGTGATGGGGGAAGAAGAATCGGTGTCTTCAACATCCAGTGTGGTCCCGCACCGACTCAAACCAAAGTGAGGACCAGTGACGATGGAGGTCAGTGTGGAAAAAAAATTGTAAAAAGACCGAGAGAGAGAGAGAGAGAGAGAGAGAGAGAGAGAGAGAGAGAGAGAGAGAGAGAGAGAGAGAGAGAGAGAGAGAGAGAGAGAGAGAGAGAGAGAGAGAGAGAGAGAGAGAGAGAGAGAGAGAGAGAGAGAGAGAGAGAGAGAGAGAGAGAGGTAAAATGTCGTGTAGAGAACATTATGAATCACCTGAGGTCCCTCTCAACTTTTGATAAAAAATTGACCTTCAGTGTATTTCGTGTCATTGTGAAATGTTGATTGACTAACTAAGGGTACAGTGAGAGAGAGAGAGAGAGAGAGAGAGAGAGAGAGAGAGAGAGAGAGAGAGAGAGAGAGAGAGAGAGAGAGAGAGAGAGAGAGAGAGAGAGAGAGAGAGTGTGTGTGTGTGTGTGTGTGTGTGTGTGTGTGTGTGTGTGTGTGTGTGTGTGTGTGTGTGTGTGTGTGTGTGTGTGTGTGTGTGTGTGTGTGTGTGTGTGTGTGTGTGTACCCATTTACTTTTTACCTTAATTGTCCTTTGATAATATTTGTCCAGCCAGATCACATTCCAGATCTTTAACGTCTATATTTGCTCCATCCTTCTCATATACTATCCTCCATTTTCCCTTTTTATCCCTTAATATGTCCACTCATGCACCTATCATTATTTTTTTTCGTTCCTTCCATTCTTTTACAAATGTGTTGCTGACCCATCGTCTTATCTTGCCTAGCATTCAAAATTACATTCATTAATTCACTCCTTCATACCATAAGAACTTTGGGAAACACTGCAGGATTTTTCAACTGTAGAACTCTCTCTCTCTCTCTCTCTCTCTCTCTCTCTCTCTCTCTCTCTCTCTCTCTTACTCGTGTGCTAAGTACGTGTAGGAGTGCAAGAGTTCACGGCGCGCTCAGTGATTGGCTACAGGTAATGGAATAGCACTTGTTGTTGGTCAGTCAGGGTGATTGCTTGGTGTGCACATAGATAGTGTTATGAGAGAGCCAGGAGTGAGTGGTAGAGACAGAAGAGGATCTGCTGAGCCAAGTGAGCCATTTCAGGTTTGTATGCGGAGCAAGCAACGAATATTTGCGAGCACTGGTACAATGTGTGGACTTCTTAAAGAGTTCTGTGGATAGATCGGAATGCTCTGGTGGGGGGAATCAGTGCGGCCAATAGAGAGCTGGCTGCTGGTAGGTGCGAGAGAGATACATTATGTTATCCGCAGACAGGCGATGCACTCCTGTTAGTTTAGGAAGCCAAACAGCCAGGTGCTGCCTTGATGCATTGATGGATCTTAGACTCGTTGCTAAACGTCTTGGTCCCTCGTCTGGATTGTTTCTAAAAGTCTTAAAACAAATGATGAGATGGATTTTCATTAAGATATTAGATTTATATTCTTAAATGCCGCTTTCCCTCTTCAGGATTGTTTCCAAAGCAACACAAATGAAAAATATGGATTCTCATAATTTTTTTAATTAATTATGCACACTTTGTTAAAGTATCACTATGAAAAGCGCTCCTAAATACCACACTTAATTGATGACACACGATGTTAATGATAATTGTAATGGAAAGGTTAGTGTGAAAGCCTTAAGCTGCGTGAAAAGACCCAGAGTTAGAAGGAAAAAGTTAAGGAGAAAGTTAAGCGTCCCTGAATATTCCAGTTACTTCTCCGACACTCTGTTTATAACAATAGATATGAGAAGTTCAGTGTGAAAGTCTTCCTGTGTGATAAGACGCAAAAGTTAGGAAAGAGATGTTGAGGAGAAAGCTTAGCAGACACAAATGCGGTTAGGAAGTGAAATCAATCCTTTGCAAAACATAATAGTGAATCATTACATCAAAGAAACCATGACTTGTTGTTGTTGTTGATGCTACTGGTGTGGTGGTGGTGGTGGTGCAAGACGCATAGTAATGTTAAAAGAAAATTATATAAAAAAAAAAAAAAAGCCTGATATTTACTCTCTTCCCAAAATGTTTGCTTAAGTTGTCTCAAGATGTTGAAGCGCTGATGATCGAGGAATGTAAAACATTGAGGTAACGGCATGTCATCAGTGTCAAGCAATAGTCAACGCAAGAAGCATGGCACTGTTTGATTACTCCCCCATAAGGGTGAGGCGACCAAACTTACACGGATTCATAAAATCTTATTTCAAGAGCAAAAAAAAAAAAAAAAAAGTGTGTTAGTCTAAGATTATTATTATGATTCATGTACATTTCTTTTTAAACTGGTAAAAAAAAAATAACCGAAGGTGAAAGAGAATCATATATAGCCTGTTTAACATTGAAAAGCCTACTGAATATACTATTGCCATGTGTAGGCTTGATGCTTTCTTGCATATTCCTTTACTATACCACGTTCTTATGTTCATTCTTGAATATCTGCACCATATCACAGCATAGCATCAGTGGTGAAACATGAATATTCTTTTTAATGATTATAAGCCTGAGCTTTCAATTGCAGCTTTCAGTTGCTGGGGGGGGTTTTCTTTCTGTTTCTGTGGATTTCTTCAGAGGTATTTTCTTTCCCCCTCTCTTCTCACCCCGCCCAGAAGCCTTTAACACAGGCGGAGGGAGCGGTCGTCGGCAGCGTCACCTCCACTGTTTGTTTTGTGGCTCCATAGCGGCAAAAAACTGTTATAATTAGAGCTAAAGTGACTTTTTTGCAACGAAAAAGGTGGTGGCGGTGTTTAGGGATCTGTGTGAGTGTGGTCAGATGAATGTTGGGAGATTTGCACAAAACAAACAGTGTTGATTCACGGTTGTGTTGCGCGCGACATCAATCTCTGTCTGCCAATAGTGTGAGCGATGTAGCAAAGCAAAACCTGCCATGACAGGTTCGCCGTCACTCCTCCACCACTCTCTCGTCTCACACCTGCTCACACACTTTTGCATTTTCTCTTCTCCTCCTGCTATTTCATAAAACAAAAGCCGAAGTGAAGACGTGTATGAGACGCATAATTTTACTGGCGTGACGAGAGCGCCGCGGTGTCTCTGGAGTGTCTGTGAGCACCGCCTCCACTGCCACTTCACACTCGCACTAAGAATTCTGCTGCGTAAGGAAATTTGCATGATGAGAAAAAACTTTATGCTAATTCTTTTGCTTCTTGGTCATCACTTTTTCCGAATTTATTTAGCAATGATTCGTTTACCCGAAAATGCATAAGTATGTTGTGTAATCTGCAAATCAATTAAATAAAATTAGTTCCTTTCATAGCCCATTAGTTATGCCAAGGTCGTATTTAACACACGTCTCAGTAACTCCGTGAAATCTTTATCTTGGTGATCATTCCATTCACTGCCCTGGAGGACACGGTAAAAAAAAAAAGGAAAATTGTTTCTTTTTCTTTTCCCTTCTTTCTTATCCTACCTCTAATAGTATTCGATCCTTAACCGCACGAAAATGTACTTGACTTGGTGAACACACACACACACACACACACACACACACACACACACACACACACACACACACACACACACACACACACACACACACACACACAGGCACCAAAGCATTGCAACAAGAATGACCAATTATCTTCGTGATTCATTTCTGTTCCATCCTCTTTACCATTTTCTCATTAACTGACAATTTCCATCAAGGTTTTCATTCAGGTTTCATTTGTGCTTTATTCTCTCTCTCTCTCTCTCTCTCTCTCTCTCTCTCTCTCTCTCTCTCTCTCTCTCTCTCTCTCTCTCTCTCTCTAATAATCAAATGATTTCGTTGTCTTCATGAATAAATATTTTCATAATCATCTAACAGCTTCCCTCACCTCTTGTTCTCAAATTTCATGCACTTTTTTTTTCTTAAGCAAGATAAGGATACACCCTTTTACCAAAAACAAAATAATAATGATAAAAAAAACGAATAATAAAGGAGAAGAAAAAAAATGTTAAGTGTGTATTGGAATTAGTATATAACTGTGGAAGGAAGAGGGAATAGAATGAGAGAGAGATGAGAAACAGTGTGTATAGGAAAATGTAATTGTGAAAACAAAGATTAGAAGGAAGGAAGGAAGGAAGGAAGGATAGAAAGAAAGAAAGAAAGAAAGAAAGAAAGAAAAGGAAGGAAGGAGAGAAGGAAGGAAGGAAGAAAAAGGAAGAAAGGATGGATGGAGGGAAAGAAAGAAAAAACGAAAGAAGGAAGGAAGGAAGGAAGGAAGGAAGGAAGAAAGGAAGGAAAGATGGAGAGGAGAAAATAAGAAAAAGAAAGAAAAAGAAAGAAAAAGAAAGAAAAAGAAAGAAAAAAAAGAAAGAAAGAAAGAAAGGCAAGGAGGCAAAAACTGTACCTTCACTTCAGTATTCCAAAACGCTTTCACTCAGTAAACAAATAAAACTTTCAGCAATAACAAACTTAAATTAATAAATCACTTACGCCTTTAACTGTCAGCAGCCTCTCTAGAAACAACACTCTGCACATGCACCACAACACTGCATTAAGCCCAAGGAGAAACACTCAGGAGGATTACCAAACTGACTCACCAAACTGACTCACCTACCACCTTCGCATGCTAACAAGTCAACTAAATGTTACTGACAACCGAAACTACGCAGCGAGTAAAGATCGAACAAAGCGTCCAGTAGGCAGCTAATGACCCTCTCAATAGCTAACCGCTCACTTCGTCTAATTACACGGCTAAATTAGTTCTTAATCAAAGGTCGAGATCTGCAGCGCCCCACCGTTGAGGAGGCGGTCGCGGCACCTCAGTTGTGGCAGTGATTAAAGAGGCGATGCAGGTCTTGCCCCGCCCACTCCCTACCCTACTCTTCCCTGCTCTGCCCTCTGCCTTCTTTTGTTTTGCTATCTCTTTCCTCGCCATAGACTGCCTTTATCTTGCAGTGGTGGGAAGCAAAGGATACGAGGAAGGAAGAGGAGAAAGAGAAGAGAAGGGAACAGGAGAGACGAGAAGAGAAGAGAAGAGAGAGAGAGAGAGAGAGAGAGAGAGAGAGAGAGAGAGAGAGAGAGAGAGAGAGAGAGAGAGAGAGAGAGAGAGAGGAGAGAAGAGAGAGAGAGAGAGAGAGAGAGAGAGAGAGAGAGAGAGAGAGAGAGAGAGAGAGAGAGAGAGAGAGAGAGAGAGAGAGAGAGACTGGTTTACTTCTCTAATATCTTTTCAAGCAGAGTAATTGGCATAAGAATGTCGTCCTTCATATCACCACCATCATCACCATCACCACCACCATTACCACCATCACCATTACCACCACCACCACCACCTTCGCATTCCGATTCACTCTTCCTGTACAAATCAACAAACAAAAATAAATAAGAAAGAACCAGTGAAGAGATAATATAAACACATACCATTGCACGCTCCTTCTACAATAGTTTTCTGGAGGGGTTTTCTTCATAGATTAGCTTAATTACACACCTGCAAAGAAAATACCGTTATTTTCAACGTAGTAGTAGTAGTAGTAGTAGTAGTAGTAGTAGTAGTAGTAGTAGTAGTAGTAGTAGCAGTAGTAGTAATATAACATCAGTACTGGCCAGAGCATCAGTAGTAGCAGAAGCAGTAGTGGAAGTAACATTAGTAGCAGCAGAAAAAGCAGTATTGGGAACAAGAAAAGAAGCACTAGTAATTAAACAACAGGATAAACATCACAGACTCCTTCGCACGTACTTGCGGGTAAAAGAAAATCACCAATATACATCACAGACTAGGAATTAACCATCGCTTTTCCTTCAAGACCACGTTGGTGCTAAGAACGCGATGCAGGAGAGCCGCACAATCTATTGCCTTCTACATAAACCTCAAGATGTACAAGTAACACAATAATTTTAAACATTATTGGGGAAAAACATCGGGCAAAGCAACACCTGTAGGATTAACAAGGTATCAGGGTAAGGCAGCATAGGGGAAAAAAACATATGATGATGTAAAATGAAAGGTACAGACGGAAGATTATACACATTTGACATTGGTCTTCTAAATTAGGAACGGTAGCATCATACTTCAACTACAATAAAGCGAAACATGATAGAAAGGAACGAGAGAAACACAGGTAAAGTATGAAGTGTGTAAGAAGTAAAAGAAAGGTTGAAAATGATCTAAAAATGAGTACTTATAACTTAGGATCAATGAACTTTTATCTAAGAATAAACAGAGGAACGAAACGAGGAACCACAACTTAGCAAACGAAAACGCATCCCTTACTAAATGGGAATAATGAGCCACATGGAAGTAAAGACAGAACACACAAAAAAATAGAAATAAAAGCTCTTGAAAGGAAGGACAAAGACAAGTAAAAGAGAAACAACAGAAATCACGAAGTATCAAACAACAACAACACAAATCCAACCAAATGTTAATAAGGGAACGAACAAAGTAAAGTAAAAAGATAACAAAAACACACCTAAGCTGCTAAGATACATAACGGTAAGTAGAAATTAATCATAAAACCAGCAACCACAAAATATGTAGATAAAATTAAGAGTTTCCTCCTTCAATGATAAAAGAGAAGTGTATAAATATTAATGACAAAAAAGAAACTAACCAAGATTAACACGCCAAGATCATGCATCACTCCCTGTCCCACGCCAAAAAAAAAAAATAAAATAAAAAAAAAATTGAATAAAATAATAAAAAAAATAAAAAAATATATACAAAGCAATAACCAAGAATGAAACCGCAGAATATCAGATACGAGAATGAAGAAAGAGATCTAGAATACAGTAAACAAGAATACATAACCCCCATCAAAAATATGAAGCAAATATATTAATAACAGAGTGAGAAAAATTACGAGATAGAAAAGAAGATGAACAAAGAAATTTAAAGCATGATGATAAAGCAACGTCTAAAAACAATAGTAAGTGATAAAACAAGAATTAATCAAGAAAACAAAAACACATCGATAAAAAATAAAACAATAACAAAACACGCACACACTAAAAATAAAAAATAAAAATAACGAAAAAAAAATAATGGAACGTAACCGAACACCATAGAACCATGAAATAAGAACATAAACAAGCACAAAACACTTCCCACCACAACCTTCTCCTAACACTCCAAAAAATCACTAAAAACAAAGTTGAACGTGGTGGTGGTGGTGGTGGTGGTGGTGGTGGTGGTGGTGGTGGAGGCAGTAGGAGGCAGCAGCAGTAGTAGTGGGAGGAGGAGGAAGAGGAGGAGGAGGAGAACAAAGCGCAGTCAGACAATGAGGAAGAGTGGAAGAGGGAGACCAGCAGCAGAAGGTGGCCCCGTCGAGGGTATCGTCCTCACACCTCACTACCTTCCAAATGAGACAACGCGGCCAGACCCAGCCAAACCTCGCTATTTTATCACCGACTCCCGCAACCATAAGCGGCTGATAGCAGGTGAGGGAAGGAGGGAGGGTGTAGGTGGTGGTGGTGGTGGTGGTGGTGGTGGTGGTGGTGGTGGTGGTTGTCATTAGGAAGGAGGAGGAGGAGGAGGAGGAGGAGGAGGAGGAGGAGGAGGAGGAGGAGGAGGAGGAGGAGGAGGAGGAGGAGGAGGAGGAGGAGGAGGAGGAGGAGGAGGAGGAGGAGGAGGAGGAGGAGGAGATGGGGAATCACAAGGAGGTGAAGTAAATTAAAATGAAAAGGCAAATCACAGTCGGAGAAGAAGAGGATGAGGACGCAGAGTTGGAGGAGGAGGAGGAGGAGGAGGAGGAGGAGGAGAGTAGACAAGAATTAAAATAAATTGAAGTGATTAAATAAATACAAGAACTGAAGGAGCAGTGAAGCGGTGTAGTGAAAATATTATTAATAATAAATAAATTTGACGAAGCACCGAGTCTTTCTTACCCTTAGATACTTGAAAGCAGAGTTATTTAATTCCACCACCACTACCACCACCGCGCCTGGCTGCCCCTCCATCCATTACCAGGTCAGCACACATTCTTTTGGTAACATTTCCCATTCGGTAATGGATCTAGTCTTGGCTGTTTGTCCAGACACAGGCGGTGGCTTCTGGCGCGCGCGCGCGTGCACGCGAGAGAGAGAGAGAGAGAGAGAGAGAGAGAGAGAGAGAGAGAGAGAGAGAGAGAGAGAGAGAGAGAGAGAGAGAGAGAGAGAGAGAGAGAGAGAGAGAGAGAGAGAGAGAGAGAGAGAGAGAGAGAGACGTATAGCGATCTCTTAAAGCAAGCGTAAATGACGCTCAGAAAATGTATTGTTTTGCAAAAAAAAAAATTCATTTTCCTTTCATTTATTATTTTCTAAACGAGCGAAGGCCCTGCACATATCAACCCCTTTGCTGTCACGGAAATAACAACACCTGCAAAATACACCAAGACAATCTATTTTTAATTGTAAGTACCAGGGCTCTCTTTCTCTCCCTCTCTTTCCATCGTTACGAGCAAGCAGGATGAAGTGTGTCTTTCATCAGCAGAACCTTATCATCATCACTCTCTTCTCCGCACGCCAACACCAACACCACCACCTTGCCAACACCAACACCTCGCCACTTTGCCAACACCAGCAGCTGTCCAGCACCGGCACGAGTCCTGTTCCATCACTCCAAATCTTCTCTTCTCTGCATCAGAAATGTGCTTGCTTCTTTAGGAAAGTGAAGAGAACTTATACAGTACTTATCTTTATAAACATACGTCCACATCTATGAATGCATATGTATCCAAATGCACGCACGTGCTCACATACATACACACAGGCACGCAAGCACACACACACACACACACACACACACACACACACACACACACACACACACACACACACACACACACACACGTCAATAGTCTACCATGGCTTTGTCGTCCCGTAGAGTTGAACAGGTTCGTCCCTCCTTAGCCTGAGGCTATACAGTCTCTCTCTCTCTCTCTCTCTCTCTCTCTCTCTCTCTCTCTCTCTCTCTCTCTCTCTCTCTCTCTCTCTCTCTCTCTCTCTCTCTCTCTCTCTCTCTCTCTCTATCTCTCTAACTATCTATCTACCAACCTACCTACGTACCCACTTTCCTACCTACCAACCTACCTCTCTCTCTCTCTCTCTCTCTCTCTCTCTCTCTCTCTCTCTCTCTCTCTCTCTCTCTCTCTGTGTGTGTGTGTGTGTGTGTGTGTGTGTGTGTGTGTGTGTGTGTGTGTGTGTGTGTGTGTGTGTGTGTGTGTATATATATATATATATATATATATATATATATATATATATATATATATATATATATATATATATATATATATATATATATATATATATATATATATATATATATATATATATATATATATATATATATATATATATATATATATATATATATATATATATATATATATATATATATATATATATATATATATATATATATATATATATATATATATATATATATATATATATATATATATATATAGAGAGAGAGAGAGAGAGAGAGAGAGAGAGAGAGAGAGAGAGAGAGAGAGAGAGAGAGAGAGAGAGAGAGAGAGAGAGAGAGAGAGAGAGAGAGAGAGAGGTTGGTAGGTAGGAAAGTGGGTACGTAGGTAGGTAGGTAGGTAGGTAGGTAGGTAGATAGATAGATAGATAGATAGATAGATAGATAGATAGATAGATAGATAGATAGATAGATAGATAGATTGATAGATAGATAGATAGATAGATAGATAGATAGATAGATAGATAGATAGACAGAGATGGATATATGGATAGATAGACGGTATGACTATTAATTGATGAAAATAAATGTAGAAGTGCTGAACATTATGCATGATATTAATATAATCAATGTCGCAAAAAAAAGAGAAAATTTAAATAAGTTCATAGAGCATTATCGGCATTATTGGTTTCAGTAGAGATAGAGAGGCACGCAAACAATCTGAGCCAATGTGCTGTGCTGAAGGACACGCGGGAGGAGCAGCGCGGCGTGGTGCATCTCTTAGGGATGACGAGCAGGGACTGGGTCCACGAGTAAGGTGGACGAGCGTCCAGGCGACTCCGAGGCGGGCCGAGCAGCTGCCACCCTCCCTGATCACCTGCTAGTTATTTTCGTTTTCGTTTTATATGCATTTCAAGTTACAATATTACAAAGGTTGTTTACATTCTAAACACCCTTACATCTGTAGAGAAAGAGAGAAATACGATTCTAACATTGACAGTGGCCTCATTATCTTTTTTACGATGTTTTTCCTTCCTTCTTTTGAGAGCAACTCGACCCAAAAAAGTGTAACTTTTTCTCGACAATAAGTAATTCCCCATCGGAAAGAACAACTCCCCCTCGAGGAGAAAGTCACTCCATTTCAAGATGGAAAGAGCAACTCATCCTCGAGATAAGGACAAACTCTTCTTCACGATTGGAGGAACAACTCGTAGTGACAGTAATTTGTCCTCGAGATAGAAAGACACTCGTTCTCAAGATACGAACATTAACTCGTCCTCAAGCATAAAGCTCGTCCTCGTCAGCACGGTGGTCGCAGTGAGCGGCTTTAGTGTAGGCTTATCTATCTTATCTTGTCCTAATCTCTCAAGTACGACCTCCACTGCGGCTCGTTCTCTTTCATGTTTTCCCAGCGTCTCTCTCTCTCTCTCTCTCTCTCTCTCTCTCTCTCTCTCTCTCTCTCTCTCTCTCTCTCTCTCTCTCTCTCTGTATATATATATATATATATATATATATATATATATATATATATATATATATATATATATATATATATATATATATATATTGGTGTGTAATTCATCTCGGTCACCCAGCCAGTCTTCCCCATTATGGAGCGAGCTCAGAGCTCAAAGACCGATCTTCAGGTGGGACTGTGTGTGTGTGTGTGTGTGTGTGTGTGTGTGTGTGTGTGTGTGTGTGTGTGTGTGTGTGTGTGTGTGTGTGTGTGTGTGTGTGTGTGTTATGAGTGACGGAGTGAGTGAATCTCTCTCTCTCTCTCTCTCTCTCTCTCTCTCTCTCTCTCTCTCTCTCTCTCTCTCTCTCTCTCTCTCTCGTCTTTTCCCTCCTTTCCATCCCTACCTCAACACAATCTTCTCCGTTTTTCCCTTCCTCTGCCCCTCCTTTACTCCTCATCCTCCCTCCTCTGTTCCTCTCCCTCCTTCTCCCTTGCCTTTAGTCCCCCCATGCCAGTGTAGTGCGGGACAAGGGTCGGCAGCTGCACGCTCCCCCTCCTCCCTCTCCTTCTCTCCTCTTCCTTCACCCCTCCACCACCACCATCACTACTGCCGCCACCACCATCACCGCCACTACCTGGGCTGCAGCTGTACCTGTTATGCCTAAACTTGAAAAAAAGGAGAAAACACGTGCATATAGAACCTGCCTCCTGCCCCGTGCCCCATTATTAGGGTATCTGCTTAAAGGGTTGTCGTTGGGATGGGTAGGGCAGCGTCTCTCTCGGTCCCATCTATGCTCAGAACTTTCCCTCTCTACTCGTTCATCCAGCTTCTCTTTCTCTTTCTCTCTCTGGAGCTTCTTCAGTTCTAGGTCAGAGTTAAGTTTTGATCCTCTCTCTCTCTCTCTCTCTCTCTCTCTCTCTCTCTCTCTCTCTCTCTCTCTCTCTCTCTCTCTCTCTCTCTCTCTCAGACGTTATTAATTGGTTATCATGAGAACTTTTTCTAACATTTAAGTTTACCTAGTTTATTTATTTATTTTTGTACATTTTATAAAGTATTTTTAAAACGGTTCCTAAAGAAGAAAAAAACTTTCCTGCTTGTTTGGTGCTATATGCTGTTGTGTGTGTGTGTGTGTGTGTGTGTGTGTGTGTGTGTGTGTGTGTGTGTGTGTGTGTGTGTGTGTGTGTGTGTGTGTGTGTGTGTGTGTGTGTGTGTGTGTGTGTGTGTGTGTGTGTGTGTGTGTGTGTGTGTGTGTGTGTGTGTGTGTGTGTGTGTGTGTGTGTGTGTGTGTGTGTGTGTGTGTGTGTGTGCCTCAGTGGGAAATACATTGTGGTATACGACGATTGTGACACCGGGGAGCATGAGGTTGTGCTTCTTGGCACTACGAGGTGAGAATGAAATTAATCACCACGACCAACATGGTATGTTCATCCACTGTAGATGCTGTGTGTGTATTGGTTACTGATAACTCCCCGCTACGCAGAGGTCCCTCCCCATCGGGGCCCTGCCCTCCTTCCATACATCGCTCATGAAGCCTAGTGAGTTTTTCCTCTGCCGGCGCCTTGCTGCCTGCCTGTGACTCATGTGGCCGTGAACTTGGGGAGAGTGTGTGGCCTGAGTGGAGCGTAGTAGTAGTATAGCGAGGTGTGGTGTTGGTGTACTGGTGTGCTCGCGTGGCGGCGCGCCCCAAGGTCCCCACGCCGCTGGCACGCGCCCCGGTCGCGCGCCCAGCCACGCGCCGACGCTACTTGCCATGTCTTGCCAACGCAGTGACTTGAACGCCTTAAAACCATACGCAGTTAGTTATTTTTCTCTGAAAATATTAATGATTTACTTAGATACAACATTTATTTCTCACAAGATGTATATTTTTTGCTGTGTAGTGACGTGAACGGCGTGCTGTAGTGAGACGAATGTCCTTGCCAGCGCCAGGGCCGGTGATCACCTGGCGGTGTGGGCGTGGCCTAACCCGCCGAGGTTACAAATACAGGGGCTACGAATTTTAAGGTAGTTAGTAGAGGTCCGCCGCTCGTGCCGCACGCGTCAGTACCGCAGGATGTCGGCCACCACCACACAGCGTTTGGTGCCTATCAGGCCGTCCCCACACAAGGGTATTACTGTTACCAAGGGCGTGACAGTCATCACCACCACCACTTCTCCTGCCACACTGACGCCGCCCAAGACGGGAGTCAAAAGGAAATTATCTGAACCAAGTCCTGAGCCTGTGAAGTGTAAGAGACGCATCAACTTTGGCGTCGGATACGTTGTGTCGCCAGCGCCCGTGGCAGTGGCGCGCCGCAATGCACGAGAGAGGAATCGCGTGAAGCAAGTCAACAACGGGTTCGCGACACTCCGGCAGCACATCCCCGGAGCTGCCAAGGCCAAGAAGATCAGCAAAGTGGAGACCCTCAAGCAAGCAGTGGACTACATTCGTTCCCTGCAGGAATTGCTGGAGGATCACGACGCTCTCATGCTGAATACCAACAATCTGGTCAACACCTCACAGGCTGTTTCCTCTCCCAGGGCGCCCTCTCATCCCTACACCAACGCAGTGGCGCCCACTTCAGCCCTTTCCCAGACTCAGTACAGAGTTTTACAGTACCCAAGTTACTACTACAGCGAGAATGTGTCTCCAGTGGCGGCGTCAGTGTATCCGATGAGTGCGGCCTCTGTGTCTCCAACCTGCAGCGATGCTGCTGCTTCTCCGACGCCCTCCTTTGACTCTGCCATCTCCGTTACGGAGGGCACCGCGACAGTGACCAGCAACGTCACGAGTGTGTTCTCCCCTGTGAACAACACCACTACCACCACCACCACCACCACCCTCCTGGACCCTCTGGATTCCCTGGAAACCTACGACCCCGTCAACACTCCTGAGGACGAGGAGCTGCTCGACGCCATCGCACTCTGGCAGCAGTGCCAGTAGCAGGTCAGTATTCAGGAGCTTTGTCTAGTCTTGTAGAGGGCAGCTTGTGTGTATGTAAATATTACAGAAGCTATCTAGAAAAATGTGTGATGTATAGGTAAGATGGGATGAAATACATAATTAGGTAAAAGTAAGGGTAGCAATAATATAGCTTAAAACATAAAACAAAGGATAGGACGTAACTTGAAAAGTAGTAAATAACGTGCGATTATAGTAATACACAAGAAAATAAGGTGCCCGAAGATCGAAAATTGCAGTAATGCTGAAAACATATATACTTGTATATGAAAGTTATGGTTGTGCTTAAGCTCAAGTTTCCGTGAAATGAAAACACAAGTGACAAAATATTAATTATTTGCGAACACGATTGATAATAAACTGCAACAACGAAAGTGAAAGTTATATGTTGGGGCACGAGGTTGTACTACGTACTACGGAACGAGAGTAAGAGTTGACCAGCAAGACGACAGTGAGAGTGGCGTAAGCCGTAAGGGATGAGAGTCGTTCGTGAGATGTTTACTGCCATGAATCTTACATAGTAGCCGTGACACGCTGCAAAGTAAGAGCAGGAAGGTCAGCGGTGGAAGATAAGCCTGCCGTATTGCTGATTGAGCGTAGTGTTCATGGAATACGTTACGCAGCGACGCCACGCCTGCGGCATGGAGAAGTGGTGAGAGGAGCAGGCAACTCCCAGACAGAAGCTGTTAAAACACACCCGCAAGTTAGGTGATCCGCTTTCCTCCCGACCACAAACACACGTGCCTCGAACGCTCTCACCACAATATTACTGGTTTTTTACTTTCCCTCACACCGCTGTGATGGACAACACATGCAAAACACTACTTCCAGAATCAATTAATCTGCATTGTAGTGACACCACCTCACCAGTCAGTTCCCTCCTGCTTCTATTCACTGCAAAGACTGTCTCTGTTAGTCTCTATCTCTTGGACTTCCTCCTATTGAAATATGATGAATGAAGAAGCAGAGAATGAAGAAGTAGAAGGCGCACCGGTCCTTTACTCTCTTCCCTCCCCAGACGGTCTAATCCCTGACCAGTGGACAGTCACGACTTTCCCCCCTCCTATAGCCGGGGACCAGCTTCCGTTCCAAAGAGAAAGTGGAATTTGGTCAACTACTGAGTCTCCCGTCGTCTTCACCTCGCTTAGAGTGATAGCAGGTCTTAGGATGCTTACAACATGACGTTGCTTAAGTGCGTGACAAAGATTCGTGTTATACTTTATTTTTCAGGTCCAGGATGCAAAATATACAGGATAATATTGTGGTGATCGTTTACGTCCAGTTGGATTTGGTGGAGATTTCAACGATGTGGTAACGAATAAGCTCTCTCTCTCTCTCTCTCTCTCTCTCTCTCTCTCTCTCTCTCTCTCTCTCTCTCTCTCTCTCTCTCTCGTCCATTCTTTTCTCTTCTCTATTTCACTTCTACAATCCCTCCTCGGTTTTTTGTTTCCATTATCCACCATTCCCTAACATATATTTAATATTTGGTCTTTCTCTCCTACTCCAGTTCCACACACATCCCTCTCTCTCTCTCTCTCTCTCTCTCTCTCTCTCTCTCTCTCTCTCTCTCTCTCTCTCTCTCTCCCTTTCTCTAACAGTCCAGGCTCCGCCAGTATCGCAGAGCCGTGACCTGCCCACGGCTTCCTTCTTCCTTTGGCTAAACGCTAAATTTCAGGAAAAAGCAGCCCCGGGCGGACCCGTGAGCGCCATCAACGGTCCGCCTTTGTGTGGCGCCTCCAGGGTGGCCGTCCCGCGCACGCTGCTCAACAACATATGTGCCCACATAAATTTTGGTCATATTTTCCCAAAGGACTGCTGACCGAGCTACGTGGGAACTTAGGGGATCTGTACCATCTGTCTGTCTCTGTCCTTCGAACTTCTACTTTGATACAGGAATTAGTGGGTAACTAATTAATTCGTTTACGAATAAAATAAATGAAATCAAGTAAAGAGTTCTATTAAACTATACTTTATATTTAGACATAATGATTCTTTTAGTTCTTGTCGAGTCTCTTCCACAGATTAATAACAAGGAAATCAGTAACCATACCTGCATTTCAAGACAGATATAATAAAAACTCTAGCCATTCATCTTAAATATTTGTTGTTTTCTTTCACTCACTCTTTCTATCAGGACCCAAGCAGGATCCATAAATCCCAAGAGAGCGTGAAGCCTTCCATTCCACCATCATCCCTTCTCCATCCCTAAACCTTCTTCCCCTCTCCATCCCTCTCTCCCCTCCTCCCTCCCCATGACCACTCCCAAGACCCAACCCTCTCACTTCCCTCTCACCCTTCATGGACAACCGTCACGTGCCTTCATGCTCGCTCCTCTTCCTCCTCCTGCACTTCACCCATCCCAGCACACTCATTTCCCTCTCACCAGCCTCTCTCTTCCTCTCCCTTTCCCTCTCACCTTTCAATAGCCGTACTCTCGCAGCCCTTCCCTTCCACACCTAGCAAAAGGCAGCATTGGGGAGAAGAGTGAAATCCGGTTTGCATTCATTTGTGAGCACATTAGGGAGGATGATAGGGAGAGAAAGAGATAGAGAGATATGGATCGCGCCGATAAGCCCCTGGATGATAAGGTCTCTGTAATTTGTGCATCTCATTATCTTTTTTTTTATTTCCTAGTAATTCATAGTTATCTTTTTTCCATCCTTTCAACACGTAATTACGGGGATTTCCTGTTGTATATAAACGAGTGACGTACGTGGATAGTTCGTTCTCTCTCTCTCTCTCTCTCTCTCTCTCTCTCTCTCTCTCTCTCTCTCTCTCTCTCTCTCTCTCTCTCTCTCTCTCTCTCCACCATCAGTCGGCACACGTCCCTAGCCCCGCCCGACCACAAACACTTCTACGAAAGAATGTCACAATCCATCATTTTCTTGCTTCCAGTATGCGAGGTGTGCGCTTTGTTTGATTTAAACGTCTTTTTTACTCGCATAATGGGCTGGATCTCTCTTTCTCTCTCTCTCTCTCTCTCTCTCTCTCTCTCTCTCTCTCTCTCTCTCTCTCTCTCTCTCTCTCTCTCTCTCTCTCTCTCTCTCTCACACACACACACACACACACACACACACACACACACACACACACACACGAGACCTGTGACCTGATGCCGATAAATACTACACATAAGACCGTCATTTCCTCGGGTAATGGGGAACGATAGGGTGCGATTAGGATGAAGAGAGGTGAGGGTGTGGTGGGGGTGAAGGCAAAGCAGATGGAGGCTCCAGAACAAGAAAGTTTTAGGGAGGTGAAGTTAAGAGGTGGAGGGGAAAATCACGAAGCACAAGGAGCAGCAAGCAATTGTTCCTCAGTCAGGGGCAGAATGCAAATAACTCCCCATTGATGTATTCAGTTTTCTTTGATCTTCAATTGAACTGAGGCTGGCAGGCCATGCGTGGAGGAGTGAGTAGTCTTCCTCCTCATAACGTCCCACTCACGCAGACTCAGCCCTCTGCCAACAGTTCCACAGGAAAAGAAAGGAAAGAAAACGGAACAAAAGGAAAATACTGGGAGCCCCGACTTCCGTAACATCTTTTTTTTCTCTCTTCTTAACTAATATGTCCACGTGACCAATGCGCTGCGTGCATATGTAATTACTTTTTTTTTATGTTTGTCATCTTCCCCCGCGAGGCAGCCACCCAGGCGAAGATGTCCAGGAGATGAAACCTGAGCGAGGCGGGGCCCGAGGGTAGTGGTCGTGGGGACGGGTTCGAACACGGCGGTAATCACTGGAGCGAAGTAGTGCAGTGGGCCGTATCCCGCCAGACTCCCGCTTTTGTCCCACGGCCGCCAGAGCCACGATAACCAACACCGCCGCATTTCCCGCCTCCCTCCTTCTCATCGTGTTTGGGCCACGATTCCAAGACTACAAAGAACTGTGTAGAAATCTTGTCTGAAAATACATCGAGGGAGAACATAGATGCAACGCATAAAATGCGCAGCGGCATAAACCATTAATCCTGCTTGGCAACTCGAACTTGTGAGCAACCAACCCCATCTGTAGTTCTATCCCCAATAACCCCCTCCTCCCCTCCCCTCCATCTCTCCCTTCACGCCGCTCCTCGTCCCAACCCTGCTCTATGGACACGTTTGTGCTCCTGTGGAGGAAACGGAGATTATATCTGATATGAATTTATGCTCAGGTACATTTATGACGAGTGCTGGGCCTCGCGGGCGGCCGGCAAGGATCACCACTTCGCACCACTTGAAATTTCCGTGAGGATGCTCCGCTCTAACGGTGTTTCCCTGCACAGCCGCGAACTTTTTTCCCCGCCAACTCGTCTTTTGTAAAACTGGAAAATATAATTCTGTCCATTGAATGCGGCCATTGAAACGGGCCACGCTTTGGAGAAATTCAATTCAATGCCGTCTAGACAGCCGGGATAAGGGGCGAGAGGGAACTTTTGATGAAAAATTTTTATCTGTATAGTATTTGATATCCAGTGAAGAGTGTGAGTGAGGTGCAGCTTTATATCTATACCACTGAAGGACATTGGAAAGGACTTAGTGAGGGTGAAGGGTATGAATTACAAATGTTACGTATTTCACAACTAACACATAATATTTTTCTTTCACAGATTCTGCGAATGGAGAAATCTAGTCATGCTTTTCCAATACCATGTTCTACTGGTCAGCTCGTTCTCCGATCCGTCTGTATCACACCTATGACTCAGAGGACCCCGCCCCACACACCCAGGCGCCACCCCGCACGGGCCTTCACGCTCAAGCTCTCCTGAAGAAGCTCACTCCTGGCCACAGCTCCACTAAGCCTACGCTAAACGTGGACCTCATACTGAGAAAGGAGGAAGTGTTGCGTCAGTCCTCCTGATGAGTGTTCCACGTGACTACCGCGGTGTTTCTACTTCTCCTAAATGCAGCTACGTCTGGAAGGAAGCCCCTGCTCTCCACACGGCTTCCCGGCAGCTAGATAAAGCCTCGAGATATCGCCAGCCCTCATCCATCTCTGAAGAAGGAAGAAGGGCTCCCACTTTCTAATGCTAATAATAACCGGTGAGTACGAGATGAAAGGGTACCAGTGCATCCCAGACGGTGTGCTCAATGGGCGGGTTGAATTGGCATGAGCCGTGACGTAGCTACAGTTCCCAGGCCGGAGATTGTACTGTGCTACTGCCACCTGATTTAAATTGCTAGTGAGGCTTACATGATCTCGCGTTTAATGGATTGGAATAGTGAGTCTTGCGTCATGGGCCTAACTCAGATAGAAAGGAAGTGGGAGAAAAGCTTTAGAGGGATGAAAAGAGAGTTATATTTTATTCTGGGAGCTGGGGATATGTTTCAGGCTAAAGATTTATATAGTATTGATATTTCAAATTCTCACCAAACATGAAGTGATACATTTAAAATCTCTTACGGCAGCTTTGAAAAAAAGGAAAAAAAAAAAAAAAAAAAATATATATATATATATATATATATATATATATATATATATATATATATATATATATATATATATATATATATATATATTAGGAAAAACACACCAAACATATTCTCTTGCATATCACTGCACCTACACCACCATGTCACCATGTCATGGTGGTGGTGGTGGACCGTTCCTGATGACAGTATTAAGTTGCTCCGTTCCCGTGACGGCAGTTTAGGCTTGTCCCTCACACAATGACCTGCTCCTAAAGCAATCAGGGCCGTGTTTACCTTCGCAGACGGGAAAGTAAAAGAGGGAGATAAGCATAGAGTCGCGTGGGAGGGAAGGAAGGGGGCCATGATAGACATCCTTGGGACATCATACATTATTCATTGTGTCACATGTATTACTCATCCCCCCCCGTCTCTCTCTCTCTCTCTCTCTCTCTCTCTCTCTCTCTCTCTCTCTCTCTCTCTCTCTCTCTCTCTCTCTCTCTCTCTCTCTCTCTCATTTACAGCATGTAATGTTTCTGCACCTTAACTAACCAGCTCTCTCTCCCTCCATCATTCCAGGACGCGCTACAGCGACTACACAAATCTGAAGCAGCGCTGCACGAAGAAGCCTCACCAATTCTCTCAATCACCACCACTGGGAGAACAATGTTCCCGAAGAACAAGGAGCCGAGGAGCACAGGAAAACAAAAGAACAAACTACTCAATCAACAAGGCCTCGGAGAACAAAAGGAAAACAGGAGTAAGAAGAGAGGCCCGGCCGGAGTCTGCCTTGGTTGTACACACACACACACACACACACACACACACACACACACACACACACACACACACACACACACACACACACACACACACACACACACACACACACACACACAGGAAGCATGGCAAGATAATCACCTCAGAATCTTAAGACTATCGGGGTGAACTCACATATTATAATATACTATATCATATCCTTTCATATAGTTACTCCTTTTTTTTTTTCTATTTGCGGTTTGTGAATGTCTAGTCAAAAGTACAGCAGAGCATAATGAAGACATGATATGCTTACGCCAAAGCCCCCGCTATGCCTGGGCGCTGCGACCTTGCCTGGCTCCCACGGCTGGCGTCACGAGGCAAGCACAGAAATTGTGTTGAGTGACGCCAGCCTCTACTAACCAATATTAACAGGAGTCGTGCGTGCGGCAAAGTGGGTTGTGATCTCCTGGCCTGCTAACCAGTCCAGCTTCTGATACCACCCCACGGATGCCGCACGCCCAGGGCCGCCCCCAGATCCCCAGGCTGGTGGGGAAGACCTAACACGTAATCTCCCGGTCGGTGCAGCCGCCGGCCCTAGCGTCGTAACCACACAGACCAAAACGCAGCAGTATCGTCGTATGTACCGTGAAAACACTTATTGCCCTCTGATTCCTTCGTGGTGATTCTCATCTTTTTTTTTATTCCACATATATTTGTTACTAAAAAAGATATATATATGAATGTATTCTACGCGCTTCCTAACCAGTCGCAAACGAGCCTTCCCTCCGCCGTGCTTCCGGAGCGAGGCGCGGCTCCTAATGCTTCCAAAACTACTTATGTGCCTTTTATTGCCTTATCTTTGTTGACTAACCTTTTGGAATGTTACGCTGACTCTATGATCGATCTCCTGTTGTCGTGACCCTGTACTATATAGTCTAGCTGTTATGATCTCCTAATGCTCAAGCCCCGAAAGGGTGCGTGATCCTCTCATTCGAAAAAAGACTCAATCAGTATTGCATTAGTGTTAAGAATTTATCGCTGCGCAGCGCAGAGCCAACCTGCCCCCTTCTCCCCCCTCGCTGGCTCCCGCGCGCCGCCTGTAGGTTTGGGCTGTAGGCATTTCACACACACCTTCACACCAGTACAAGTTTGGCATTCCAGTAACTGATCATTATATCCTGTATCATTAAGTTGTACAAAATGTCTACATCCATTCCATACAAAGACGTAAATGAAGACAAAACGACACATATTAGAATTTCTTTTCATGTTCGTCCGATATTCAGTCTTAATACATGGACCATTGTATTCCACATCTTATACCCTTCACAATCAGAGTGCTTGATACACGTCCAAGCATTTCCTACGTACATGAACATTCCACGCCCTCTGTGGTACTAAATAGTGTATAGTATTACGCCCACATCATTGTTGCATTATTTTTAAACATGTTACTCCTCTATTATTGTACCCACACCAACTGTTCTCGTCTCGGGGCCCTCGTGACCCTGGCCCCTCATCTATAGGGCTGTCCACACCCAAAAGGACGCGTTGATGACCCATGAAAGGAGTGCTCATGCCCACTCCAGCCCTCCGTGATTGAGTTTGTGGCCTTCCATTTAAACCTGAGTCCTTTTGGGT